>NC_049987.1:14157509-14160278 GCF_000003815.2 Branchiostoma floridae | reverse complement strand
GTATTGAAAAGGTCCCCCGTAAATGTGATTACATACAGGTCTTTACCCAAAACATTTAGTGCCGTTTCTATGACAAAAACCCACCTGTAGTGTTGATAGGTCCTCACAGTATCATCAACTGATCATTTAACATATACATACGTGGACTTTACATTACCGGTACCCCCTCTAAACGTTTGATTCAAATTACATATCACTATTTGTGTAGCAAAAACTAGAATTTACTCGTATCAAGCGAATCGTGTTGCATATAAAACAGCCATTATTAGCATTATCTTTCCATTCTATAGATTGAATTGAAGTTTATGAATACTGTGGTTGTTGTTTGTCGCTGGTCCAGCCCCGCCCCCTTTTGTGTGTTTTTATTTGTCCCGGGGCCAAAATAATCAACTCTTCTAACGTTGCTAGAAGTAGTCTGCTCCCGTGCTTTGTTACATTTACTTGTTTGTCATGCTTGGTTTAGTTAGGTCGACCTGACATTCCTCAGGACTGTGTTTCAATCTGCTTGGCCGTTGGTAAATGTAAAGGTAGCCCCTAGCCTTTTTGATGCCGTAGGGATAGTAAGTTGTTATTCACTGTGTCTAGGATACGGTATTGAAACTCTCTCCTTCCACTGTCTTTTACCTCCCCAGGTACCCCTTTTTACACCTGAATGAGGTGAGGAAAGTCGTGTTAAGTAACTTTCGGCGGTCGACCATCTGTTTTATATACCACCATAGCAAGTCGACAAAATCATCTGGCAAATGTCAACTCATGTCAAAGTATATTGTGGATACACAACATATCGGAGTTCTTTTTACCATGCCGATTGCATCCTCTCCTCGCCACCCCCTTTATACTGTACGATGCACAATGCTTTATAGCTTACCTGTTCCAGGTTGTACTGGTCCTGATCACCCAGCCGGATGATGGTCCTCTTCATCTCCCTGTTCTCCTCCATCAGCCTCTCGATCTCGTTCTCCAGTTCCTTTATCTGTGAAATATAGCGAGAAGACGCGAGATTAAATCCCATTCGCAACAGACGACATTGTGATACATAAGGCCCCTCATACATGTGCTACATGTATACATCTCAGTGTCATATTATCTGTATGGATTAGGTACTAGGTTCTGTGCAACTGTGCTTGTCAGTTTAGATTGTGTTTACATATCATCTCATGTAAGAAATAAGTCTTAGCAATTCTCAAAGATAACTTTGTGCAGTTACATGTAAGTGAATGGAAAGACTCGACAGAATTGACATTCTCTGTGTAGATAGTGCTATGCAATAAGTTTGGCGATGCGATTTTGTCAGTGGTTTGTACTACTTACCTCCTTCGAAGATCCTTCAAGCTTGACCCTGTACATCTCTACTTGTTTCTCCAGGTGTGATGTCTTCAAGGACAGACTCTGCACCTTGACAATGGCCTCCTCACCTTCGGTTACTTTCACCTGCGGTATGAAAGAAATAATGGAGGTAAATGTCATGTAATCGAATCACATATTTTTGAAGGAATGTATACCAGTAGTTACATATGTGGTTAATTATATCTATGTATTTATCTCATATATTCTATATATATATTCGTTATATAGACACCACATTTTTTATTTACTTATATCGTAAGATGATATTAAGTTGCTATGATTTGTTTTGACAGGTATATGCGTTAATGTTAATTTTCACATGTAATATTACTTTTTTTAATTTGATACTAATGTTTATGTATATGTATACCCCCCACCCCCGATACAATAAAAAGCACCAAGATAAACCCCTGTCACCCATGGATAAATAAATGAATAAACAAACAAACAAACAAATACAGTTCACCTAACATTCTAACGTTTAACATAATGTTTAACTAAGTGTTACTTTGTTTAGTCACTTTTGCACAGCTGGATAAAGTTTATTCGGTGGGCGTTTTCGAAGTCTAATTGTTATTGCATGAATAAACAGGTATCCAGGTCTACCAACGACACTTGTGACATTTTGCCCGGACCAGAGAACGAATATTTGGCATGCCTGAAATACCGGATATGACCATGTCCCACCCATACTCCCTCTAACTTATACTTGGCCCACGCCTACCGGAAGTCCGTTTTTGTGAACATTTGCTGCATGCATTTATAATTATCAGGGTTGCATGCAACAATATATATAACAAATCCTTTAACAAAAAACAAGTGTTTTTTTTCTAAAAGCGCTTATCCCCTTCCAGGAAGGTATGTCGACATACGGGCCAAGAGATTTTTACAAAACGCACAAAACATTGGGGGAGGGGTGTAAGAATAGAAAGAAAACGTTGCAAGAAACTTTTAGGTGGACAATAGAAAACAACAAAAAGGTTCGTCCATTTCTCTGATGGATTCCGGTTGCAAGTCCTGTACAACAAAAACCTGCCCCTCACTCCAGACTTGATTAGACTTAAAAGTCACGTTCACGGATGTAATGGTACGTGATTCAATTAGGCCTTTTCAGCTTACTTCCTGTCACAGTTACGGCCATTCCCAGACAATCAGGAGCTAAATGATTATATGGTATCGCTTGTAAAGACGTCGATTACTGTTGTACTATTGTTGATAGTACAAATGTTGTGATCAGTACTCCTGAAATTTCGAATACTTCAAGCTCCGAAAATGCAATCCCCATTGCACACATTGACACAAGGACTTCTTTCAAGTTACCAACATGTATACACCCAGACCGAGTATGAAACAGCATGCTAGCAGGCCATGTATGGTAGTTTTAGCGGTTTACACAATTTACTATTAAGAAAGAACCTGGAA
>NC_049987.1:14155842-14157409 GCF_000003815.2 Branchiostoma floridae | reverse complement strand
TCTTCTTCTGAAGTTGGACGTTTTTCTGTTCGAATTGGCTGAGTGACGACTGCTGTTCCTGCATTGGTCCTGACAGTTGTTCTACTTGACCCCTCGCGCTGTCTAGGTCAACCTTGATCTTCTTCATTTCTCTTTCCATCCCGTGCATCCTGTTCTCTATGTCTCCTTTCTCTATCTCTAGCCTCGCCCTCTCGTCCTCTACTTCCTTAAGAGCGTCGTCTTTGTCTTGAAGCTGCTTCCTGAGTGCATCTAGCTCAGCCTGTAAGGAAGTGCACCTGCTCTCCAGCGTGAAGCACTTATCTTCCAGGCCCTTCTCTGCATCTTTTATGCTATCTGAGTCGCTCTCTAATCTACCTTTCTCCTCCGATATGATGGTTATCTTACGTTCGGCGCTCTCAAGATCCATCTGTGCTTCTCTCAGCTCCCTATCCTTGGCGTCGTTCTCTGCCTGAGCGTCTTTCAGCCTCCTTTGAAGATTGGCCAGCTGATCCTCCAAGTCTTGGACCTTGCCCTGGAACGCGACCTCCGTATGACTGACCTCTTTCGTCATCGTCTCAAACTCTAGCCTCTCCTTTCGTAGCCTCGCCAACTCATCTAGGACGTCTTGTAGCTCGCTTTCCTTGTCGGCCAGACGATTCTTCAGTAGATCTCTCTCTGACTTCAGGTTTTCATTGTCAGCATCCAGTGTTTCATTTTCTCTAGCCAACTCTTCAATCTTCCTCAGGGCGATATCAAGCTCAGACTGGAGCTCTCCTATCCGCGACTCGAACCTGCTCATCTTCAGTGATAGCTCCCTGTTCTCTTGTCTCATCTTCTCTCCTTCTGCACTTTGACTTGCACTTCTCTCCTTCTGTCTCTTCAAATCATCCATCTGTTTTCTCTGTTTTCCTGCCTCTCTCTCCGTGTCTTCCAACTTGCGTTGGAGATTTCTTTTTTCGTTATTGAGACCGTCTACCTTGTCCTTCAAGGCCTTAGCTTCTCTGTCCTTTGCCTCCAGTTGGGCACGTAGTCGGTCCAGCTCGCCTTGGAGTCTCTTGGCTTCGCCTCCTTCTTTCTGGGCCGATGCTCTGGCATTTTGTTGAGCATTCTGCATCTCTTTTTGTGTGGAATCCAGCTGCATTTTCATTTTCCCCATGTCTCCTTGTATCCTCATGTTGTCTGCGTTCGCCTTGTCCAGCTCTGCCTTCAACCTTGCTAGCTCGTCCTTGGCGTCGTCCAGCTCCCTGTCCTTCCTCTGGACGTCTTCAATGGACACGCCTCCCTGATCCACTCCGAATCCACCTACTCCGAATCCACCTGCCGCATCTCTACTGCCGGCTTCTTCCATCTTCAGCTCCATGGTCGTCATGTCCTTCTTCAGGCTGTCATTCATGTCCCTCATCCTCTGCAGCTCGTTCATCAGGTCCTCTATCTCCCTATCCTTCAGGTCACTCGATGGGGATGCGGAATAGCTCTCGGAAGTTTGGTGGATGGTGATGCTGGCGTTCATCGACTCCTCTCTAAATTTGATGATCTCTAGCTCAAGCAGACGTTTGCTTTCCGTCAGCGAGCTGATCTGCTCAAGTAG
>NC_049987.1:14153716-14155544 GCF_000003815.2 Branchiostoma floridae | reverse complement strand
CATCAGTTCGTTGATCCTCGCCTTTGCCCGCTCGCCGGCCTCTATGGCTTCGTTCACCTGCGACTGTAAGCCGGAATTCCTCAGCTCCAGCGTTTCAATGACGTGTGCGAGCTTCCCATTCTCGCCACGATAGAACTCCAGCTCGGTGGACATGATGCCGTTTAAATGGCTGAGCTCGGTCAGCTTGGTTCTCAGCTCCTTGATAACTATCTCCAGCTCCTCGTTACGAATCCCGATCCTCCTGTTGTCGTCCTCCAGGAGACGCACTTTGACGGCGTAGGAGTTGAAGCGATCCGTGAGGTCGCTCTCGTAATGGTAGGCGTTCGCGCTGGCCACGCCATGGCTGTAATGGCTGCTCTGTTTCACTCGTGTCGCGCTGTAGCTGGCCCCGGCGGAAGCCGCCTGGCTGCCGCTAATCCTGCTGCTGTGTACGGTGTACCGCGTCCCAATCGGGACCTGAGCGTCCCCCCTCAGCTGGCTGGCGTAGTGGGACATGGAGGCGGCCTGGAGCTTACCAAAGCGGACGAAAACTACTGACAACCAGTGTCTCCTCTCTACCCGTGCGTTTTAGTACGCCTTAAAAAACACAACAGGCAGGGTGGACTCAGTCTACAGGCTGCTTATCACAGCAGCTTTCACCTTTTGTGTCACAGGTCCGCTGTGATTGGTCCACGCGACAACCTTTCACTCGTGTTGCCGCTAAAGCCCAGTGACCTGCGGGAGAGTTGCCCGACCACTGAGGAACAAAGGACCGGCATGTGCAATTTGTGGGCACATACCTGCATAGGCTGGGTACATATTTCTTTGAAGTCTCACACCAAAGTCACCCCATTCTGCATAAACTTCAGTGTACGCCACACGCTATCCTAATATAATCTGGCCTAAGCTGGGAAAACAGAGGCTGTTATTGTGTAGGAGAACACACTTTGTCGTCTTTGTGTTGAGCTTTAATGCGCCCGGGGTCACAGGGACTGGTGTCGAGAATTAAAGAGAATGTGAGGCCCCAGGCTTGAACTAAAGGAACATTTTAAAACCTAACGCCTGACACTATTTTCCCGCGATACTTTCAACCAGAATGTTACACAGTGTTCTATTTACGGTCTAGTGTTTATTGAAAGTGAAAACTGATTGTATCGTGATACAAAAGGTGTCGGGTAACACAAGCAAACTCCGGCTGAATCTCACCCCGGGGCCAGACTCTGTCTCCTTTCACTTCCCTGTCTCTGCTAATGATACGGGTTCTTCAATCAATGTGCAAACAACAAAAGAATCCCAGTTACCAAGAACATGGGGTAAATCAATCTTGTGTACTTCCCACACAGACATGGCGAGCCGAATTGATAACGTCCTTGATTGAATTGAGCAAGGTTTCGACAGCTACGCCCCCTAACGACGAACCATGTTGTGCAGAAAACATATCTGCCGTGTATAGAGGAGTGTTTATACTTCAGGTTGGAAGATTGCATATTATTCAAAACTCTGCAGTGAATGTAGCAAAACCAACACTGTTCCTTGTTGGAACAGATGAGATTTTTTTTTTAATCTGATAATTGCATGAGAATTTTGGAAAAATGTTGTTAAGAGAATCCGTCAGATTATATTTGAAATGAATGGCGTGAGATGTGTTGAAAACAGTCAATTTGATGACAAGATATTATTTCAAAATTTCAAGAGAAAACATTGTGTAATTGAATTTAGTAGGTTGAATCAATGAAAAGGGAAGAACTCAAAACAGAACTCGTTGAATTAAACATCCTTAGTGGTTAGGATATGACTTTAATATCCACACACAACGGCCCCGTACAACCCCCACAAACCCCACCCCCAA
>NC_049987.1:14106265-14153616 GCF_000003815.2 Branchiostoma floridae | reverse complement strand
GTACAGTTCTTGTAGGTTCGTGAGAGGAAGTGCCCAACCGGAAGGTGTCTGTTTAGTCTAATGAGAAAAGTTACTATTGAACTGTAAATCCATATAGAAAAGGTCTGACTTTATGTCCGAGATGATTCAAAACTAATAAAGAGTTCTTCTTTTTGTCACAAAGCAACCTTCAACCGTACACCCAGAAATAGATGTGTAGTAATAATATGATATGTGTAAAATAAAATATCAATTCAACCTACAACTGTTATAGTATCCTTATGCCGTGACTTGTACTCAGCCCAGTATGTATATGCATTCATTGAAGTGGATCTGGGTGCTGTTGCTGTTATTTCTTAAGTCCTTTAATGATACCCACATGGGGCTAAAACTCTGGAGGCATACTGTCCCTTTTTGGCACTTTTTGCCCTGTTTATTCATTTTCTTTTCAGATATAGACGAAATTGAAACCTGTGACATTTTAGATGGGACTCATCAAGGATAACCGCTTTACATCTTTTCAAATCTATTTTATTTTCAGAACTTCCAAATGTGAACAATTTGCAGAACTTCCAAATGTCAACAATTTGCAGAACCTTCAAATGTCACCCAATATTAAAGTAACAGTCTGTCTCCCACACAGTGACCTTTCGAACGTTGTTTTTCTGCAGAAGTCCCCTACTCTGCTGTCCTGTCACGTCCCAAACCGGCTTTACAGCCTTTGTTCAACCTCTGACCCCTGGTGACCCCCAGGTGTCATCGCCCCCGGTGCTGCGGTCACCTGGGCTGAGAGATGCGCCAGAGAACAAAAGACTGATGACAACAGTCGCCTCTTTATACGGGTGACTGCCTTGGCGGGACGAGAGATACATATTCCTCTGTCTCTCCTCTAAAAGAAAAGATTTGTCTCCTGACAAACATTGGGTTAAATTCTTGTCACAACGCGGTGATAGGGCGCGGATACAAAGCGGAATGTTAAAAAAAACGCAGAACATTGTGACCAGATTGTAACATACGTGCGCAGCGTCAGCCTGCAGGGCAGCATTCCATGGGTGCAATGTTTGGCCGAGGGCGACAGGCGGCGTGCATGATTGATGAGGGGTGCTTGTTGTTGAAAGCACATTTTTTTCTCCACCCCTTTCATCGTTCCCTGTAAATCACTGCCTTACACCACCCCGGGATAACATCAAGTAAGGAGGCACCCTCACCCATCAAGCACTCGTTATTTATGACATTTGACATTTACGACAGTTTGCTTCCACGCGATGTAAACAACAGTCATTTTGCGGCAAGACTGCCATGATGTCCTACAACTGGTCTTTTTCGATTGTGTTGTGCTAAGAGATAAATTTGTGGATATAAATTCAACCTAACATCCTGCAATGAGCGGATAGAAGTGCTTATGCGATGTATGATAAAGGATACACGGTAAATATTATTACCCAAACAAATAAACAGACGGCTTCATGGAGTGCCATCCTCTCCACATTCCTTGCTACTAGTAAGTTATAAGGTAAAATGTTCAATACTTGTTCAAATATAAATGGTTCATCTCTAAGTGATTCAAGACTCCACGCTACAGTCCTGAATGACGTAGTGGTTGTATACAATTCATTTTTTTAAGTATCTTGAATGTTTTAACATATTCGTCCTTTTATATTTCATGTGTGACTTAATATTCTAATAATCATATTTTCAATAACACCCATAAACTTTAATGTCTGATTAGTTACCATGGTAATATCGGTCTGACTCTCCTTAGTATTTCATGCTACCCTTAAGCTGTTTGTTCTCCTCAAGGAGTTTCCTGAAGTCTGTTACCAGGTTAGACCCCTCGTGTAACAAAATCTTCAACAGTTTGTTCTCTTCGGTCATCTTATCCACCTTCTCCTGAAGCTTTTCTTCGTCTTCAGCGTCGATCACCTTCTCGTCCTCATCGGTCACCTTCGTTTCCCCGTTGGTCACCTTCGTGTCCCCGTCCGTCACCTTCGTATCCCCGTCGGTCACCTTCGTGTCTCCGTCGGTCACCTTCGTGCCCTCGTCGGCTAGAATGACGGGTGACGTTCCGTCGAGTTCGGCCCCATTCTCCTTCCCTTCGATCACCTTTTTGGCTTGGCGGGTAAATTCTTCCAGCTGTGCCCGTAGCTCCGTATTTTCCCTCTGCAAGGCTTCCACCTCGGCGATGATCGCCTTAAACTCGTTCAAGTTGTCGTTCTTTCTTCGAGGAGAAACCTTGGCCATTTTACGACGATTGTTTAATTCCCTTCACTGTACAATATGGCGGCACCTGGTTAGAGAAATATTTGCGAAACATTAAAGCTACCGCAGAATTGAATCGTTGTGTTTGATTGCATGTTTTGGCACATGGAAGCTAGTCCGATTTCCCTGATAAGAATTGAAATTATCTTCTTCTGTTACACTTCGAGTATGTTGGTAAACAAACCCTCCGCCATGCATAGTATGTAATGAAAGTGCTCCCAACACTCACCCTCACATTATCTATGCCCTCTAATTAAAGAACGTTAACTTTTTGAACTTGTTTGAACAAGAATACAACACATGCAACCTACAACATATATTCACATTGTAAATGACAGATAATGCAAGACCTACACATACCGGAGGAGACTTTTAACAGTTCCCGCAAGTAAAGTGAAGAATGTTGCAGTGACTGTGCCTTTAAGTGAGTAGCCTTTGGCCAAAATACTTCTTCTAAGAGATTTGACTGAGATTACCCATAAACAGCTACACCCACTCCCTTCTCCAATTATGACATTGCACCGGGAAGGTCACCACACATGGTGGTTCATCTTCCTTCAAACTATCAGTTACGGATGAGTTCTCAAGAGCACTGCTATGTATAAGATGTGGGACTAAATGTGTGTGATTTTTGCTCCGGTATATGTTCAGTATTTTAGTATTTTTAATGATTGGTATTCGGGATAGTTAATGGTGTGCATATGACCGCATAGAGGGGTCGAGGCTTTGTTAGTGACTGCCATCTTCGTGACGATGAACCATTATGATAATGTGCTGTGTTCCTATTTAGCAAATAAAGCATCATATCCGAGAGACCTTTAAATTTGTTTATGACAAACATACATTTCTGAAGCTGATTTAAAATGTGTTACTCTGTAATGGCAATACGTCATACTTCGTGCTTGTTTGTTTTCCGAATACTGGCTGATTTGTGTGTATTGTGTTGCAGGGACGCCATCTGACGGATGAAACGTGAACTGTCCATATTTATCAATAGGTCTAATTTCTCTTCGAAATGCTGTTTGGTGTGTGTGTGTGTGTGTGTGTGTGTGTGTGTGTGTGTAAAGGTGTAATATAATAAGCATGAGCGCCAGTCATAGATGCTTGGATTAACAAGATTATATGTGTGGAAAACTCATGATATGTATAGCGTTTCGGCTCGTTCACTTTCATGCGTTTGTGGCCAAATATATGCAACCTATTTACGTAATTATGTAACGTTTACTCATGAATCTCTTGCTAATAAAAGCTGGGGTTTCAGTATCGTTACGTTGACATACCACTTGATGTTCATGAGCTATGATATAACGATCTGTTATGACGATATTCTATAACATACTGATAGATAGAGATTATATGTTCTTTACATTGTTCTGATTTCAGATCAATTGATTTATCTTTTCTTTACATTATTTATTTTTTTTAAACGGATGGCAAGCATCCTATAGACTATCAAGAAATTAGATGATCCAAGACATTTCTGGATCATAAAGTGAAATAAAGAAATAAGGCACAAACTAGTTTAATGTCGGGAAATAATTAATATTTGCAATGGGTATGAAATTACGATATCACGTGTGTCATGTAATGGTCACGAGGATCGTACCATCGCAATTTAGTTTGCAGAGAAAACACCACAAATTGATATAAGATAGCCACGTGCTGTTTCGTAATCGTAGCGTGTTGCCGTAAATCATTCGGGCTTGTCAGGTATACACACACATGTCTGTTACGCGTTGTTGCTACAGCCGTGTCCATGGTAGTCAATGTTAGTTCTTTCAAACGATATTTGTTATACTTCCGAAAATAATTTCATCAGGTTGGTAGGTGATAGGATCGCAGAGCTTTCTTTTGCACAACTAGCTATAGTTAATTTCATTTGTCATTTTGGATGTGTGGTATTTTGGCGGGTGTCAACCTGTCACAATTCTGAGCAAAACATGACACTGTGCACTAAAACGGTAACCAGATGCTAGTTCTTAACGAGATGCAGGAATCCTATATTCCATGTATCGTTGCATGACCATGACGGTGAAATTTGTCGTTGGGCGTCGTACGATTTATAGGTCGTAGAATGCTGGGACAGAACTAGTCTGTGTTTACATAATCCCTCGCTGGCTGGGGTTAATGACCCCCTCTCTTCTAGGTGGTGGCAACTGTAGGGCAAGGATAAGACAACCTTTTCCGTAACAAGATATCTACATTTTGTATGAACGGCTGTCCAAAGAAAGCACCGAGTTGTGACCGTTCGGCGATAGCACGGCGAATGTTACCGCGCCCTTATACCCCCTTCACATTATATACGATCTTCGGACGTTCTTCGCGATCGCAGGAAGGTCGGCTGATTTTAAGATCTTAAGATGGTCTTGCGTATTTTTCGCCTCAAAACTGTCCCCCTCACATATACGCGAGGCTCGTGAGATCGACGGTGAATAAATCTATGATAATAAACCTCCCATGACCTCTTGCACGCGGACAATGTAACACAAAACGTTCCTAAAAAAAGGCAAGAGATCAATAAATGTTGCTTATTTTGTTGTCGTAATCTTTTTAAACAATGAATGGAATGCGCGGGCATAATAGAAATGACGCAAGAAAAGAAAGTGTGTCACAAAGTCAGCCTACATACTGCCACAGGGGCCACAATGTTAGAATTACCCTCGCATTCCCAGAAATTCAATATTTGTAAACAAACGGAAGTCGGACGAACGTCGCCCGAACGTTGCCCAACTGACGGGCGTTCGCCATCCGATTTACGCTCGATGATTAATAACTATGTCTTTGCTCGCCTATCGGTCTTCAATCGTTGGATTGACGCAAGACTATTGACCGATACCCTTGCAAGGTACGCACGATTTGTACGCACAATCTGCGACTCGGTAACAGCTGTGCGATTTTGGAGATTTCCTTCGACTAGTCGCATATGTTAAGAACATGTTTCGCTGCACCGCGACCGTCGTAAGACTCCTGGAAACTGCCGGCGATCCCTAAAAATCGCAAGATGATCGTGAGAACACCGGACGTCTTACTCACGAAAATGTCAATCAGAGTTCGTAAACTAGTCTTCCGATCGAATCGCGCCTATTGTGAAGGGGGTATAACCCGTGCGTTTTTCGTACCCGTACAACCCATCTTATGTACTAAGATTTAGAAATGTAATTAAAGTTGGCTATTTTCGACAGCTAAGCACTCCTGACACAAGTGAAATATTGCATCAGAAAAGACTGTTTGCACACGACAGCGCTGTTTGCCGCCACTCCGCCCTAAGTTAACACAAGTCACAAGGTAAGAGGTAATAAAAGGGAAACCTGTACCCAACCTGCGTTCTTACCGACAAGGAGTCCACCAGGTGAAGACGTTCGTCCTTCTTGAATCTGGACAGGTAAGATTTTCGAGTTTCTTCTTCTTTCTTGACTTACAAAAATGGAATTCGTGATTTCTCACAAACGCAGTCACACAGATTCTATTTCTTTTGCGTTCTTTGTGTGGCAAACGATGTTCTTGTTCAGTATTCTAGCTGCTATTTACCAAAGTCGAAATGCTTTCACATGTAAGGATTGTACAGCGGGCAGGATTTCTTGTTTGTCTCGGTAAAATGTGGAGTAGTCACCTATTTATTCAGTCAGCACATGCACTAGTACTAGTCCGCATTTATAAACCCGTAGATGATTCTAGGCCGTCTGATAACTCCTCTTTTCTAGACGAAAGGCCAGGACACGCACACGACGCACGATCGCACACCCAGAGTATTCCTGGGTTAGTTTTGCACACAACTTAAATATCTAATTTTAAGGACAAAGCTTTTTTAGATCATAGTCGGTAGTTGGTTCTGTCACAGGTTGCTTAATGCCTCTACAACATCATCAGCTTGAAACAAACGGCAAATCGTACTAACATCAATCGACGAGTGTAACAGGACCGTGTACACATCAGTTCTTGTGCATTGAAAATTCTACTGTAATGCGCATGAAAAAGAAATATGCACATTAAATTTTTGAAAATGTTATGGCAAAACATTCATCCCTTGTTTCAAACACCTGGCGTGACATTGCTGCAAGGTGATTTGTATGAACACCAAACAAGGACCGTTTCACGAGAACAAAGTAGCTATAGGCTTACGTCATAGATTGAATCCGTTCCGAATCTCTCTTTAAAAAGAACAAGAAAGACATAACAACACAAATCGCATCCCTCTGAATTGCAAAAGGATAACCCTGCTAACTTTGCTAAAATCCCAAGGTGTACCTCGCTTATCATTTGCCATAAAATCAGATCAGGGGATGGTTGGTCGTCTTGTAATCTTCTTCTCACCTTTGACCCCGACAGGTAAGAAGACAATAGGCACGATGAAGCTGCTGGTTCTACTAGCATGCGTTGCCATGGCAACCGCTGCGTCACTCTCTTTCGAGAGCCAATGGGAGGCCTTCAAGATCAAGCACGGTACGTAACGAGATACGTTTTATCTGTGATTAAAGAAAGTTACATAAAAGAGCTGAACAACGCTGAACAGAATTAATACAATTTTCCTATTAAACTTTTTTACACACGCTTTTAACAGTTCCGTGGAGCCCAGAGAATGGCATCAACATTATCAAATCAGCACATCATATCAATTTTAAGCAGAATAGGCCTTGTATCAATAACCTGCTAAGTAGGCCATTGGAACACGTTGAACAAAGATATTTTCATTTTAAATAATCTATGACGTCTTTGTGTATTGCTGTGTTACATATCTAGCTCATAATCTTAATTCAGAAGTAGAACCTTGCGCATTTCTCTACACATACGTATACACGCAAGTATACCCGCCAATCTTTGTGGTACGACAGATAGGTGAGAAACGACTTAGACTTAGTAGCTCTCACGTCGTGCGACGTTTGAGGCAGGTCCAGGACGCTCTTAAACGAGCTTAAAGTTAAAACTTAAATAAGGGATATTTTCGTGTTTTCAATCCCTGTCAGACAAGGTATACAGTGAGAAAGAGGAGTATGCTCGTCGTCTGATCTTCCAGGACAACCTGAAGACCATAGAGAGTCACAACCAGGAGGCAGACACCGGCAAACACTCCTACTGGCTGGGGGTCAACCAGTTTGCTGACATGGTGGGTAGAAACTTAGGGGAGATTCGGGAATGATTGTAGGGATGTAGAAGGGATGCTAAACGTGGATGTACAGAAAGGCGTATGTTCAAAGATAACAGTTAAGCGTATCTTCGTAACTGGATTTTATTTCATATTCTCCCTTGTGGTTCGATAGTCTTCTTGAAAAATAGAATACAAAAGTCTATCGTTTTAGTCCGCCCAGTCGCCAGGAAAGACAGAAAAAGTAACCCCATAAGATAGACTGAGCCTCTTAAATACATTGGAAACTCACAACTTTTTGTGTCCTTTTCAGACACACGCTGAATACTTGAACCAGGTGATCGGTGGATGCCTCATTACCTCCAACCTCACCAAGACAGGTAGCCGCGCCACCTACCGATATATGCCAAACATGCAGGTCAACGACACAGTCGACTGGAGGGACAAAGGACTGGTCACCGACATTAAAGATCAGGTGAGCCTAAACGGAATAAACTTATTAGTTTTTGGTCCATGCAACCCCCTTTAGGACTGTTCCTGTTCATTGTAAATCACTGTCTATTATCTTTGTTACTGTCTGCATTAGTTTAGTTAATGGTTAATTTAATACTCCTGTATTATCATAGATGCCCTTAGCTTCCATATTTCCAGTTCGTCCGTACAACGCACAGACTTTTGTTAAGTAACATGTAATGTGTTTTATATCATAGACATTTATATTGGGTATCAAACTCCCGTTGACATGTTCTATGCGTTATTGATCTTCAATAACGTCCCAACGACCCCAACTAAGACCAAGTGTGAACTGAAGTCATGTAAATCTTACATTGAGTCTGTTATTACAGGGCCAATGTGGATCTTGCTGGGCATTCAGTACGGTGAGAATTCATATTATTTCAGATAACACATAAATGAATATAGAAGGATGATTTCTGTGCAGTAATTCAATATCACCTCTAGATATGGCGTTAGATTGAGAAAATGTATTATTTCTATCAGAACAATAGACGGCAGGAACTTTGCCAAAACATGTTTCACCAAATATGACAAAAGCTTAAACAAAGGGTACACCTTAAATCCATCCAATGGGTAAAGTAATGTTCAAACACCGTGGGCTATACCATTTACAGACGGGGTCCCTGGAAGGACAACACGCCAAGGCCACGGGTACCCTGGTGTCCCTGAGCGAACAGAACCTGGTGGACTGTTCCCGACAGGAAGGGAACAAGGGTTGTGAGGGCGGAGATATGGACCAGGGCTTCCAGTACATCATCCAGAACAAAGGCATCGACACGGAACAGTGCTACCCTTACAAGGCAAAGGTAAACCGCCTTCAGGTGTAACACACCACTTTTATACAGTTAGAAACACTCACTCCATACGCTTGTTGGCAATGTTGCGGTGCACAATGTGTGGCTTTTCCAAAACTACGGACATCCGAGATGACGTCCCTTACCGAAGCTAGATACTCATTTTCATCAGAGTCTAGGAGAAATATGTTACGTCCAACCCCAACACCCCATTGAAGCCAACTAGGGGTTCAAACCATGAGGACCATTTTGTCATCTTAATTGCTATTATTTTAGGATTTCACGTTACTATATAAGGGTTTGGGGTTGTTTTAGATCCTCTTATTCATTTGTTCCTTTATCCACAGAAGCTACTTTTTGTTTACAACAAAAGAACAACAAAAAAGTCATTAAAATGTTTAGGCAATACAACTGCCCATGCTAGTCACCATGCATGTCAACCTATTTCACACGCGTGTAAGTAACTGAAAATAAAATTATCTTTGCTGAGTTTATTGAGATCCCCAGCTAGCTTGACAATTGCATTGTCAAATAATATATACTTGCCAAAGGATCTGCTCTCCAGTGCTCTTGGAAAGAATGGACTGGATGTTTAGTCTTGTAGTTTAGCAACATTTTTTGTCGCCCTCTCGCATTAGTCTTAAATCGTGGGGTCTTCAGAATATGTCCTCCATTGAAAAATTAAGTCAATTTGTCTTTATGAAGTGGGTTTTTTTTGGCTTTTAGAACCACAGGTGCAAATTTGACAATTCTTGTATCGGCGCCACCATGTCGAGCTTCACTGACGTCACATCCGGTGACGAAGACGCTCTGAAGCAGGCTTGTGCCAACATCGGACCCATCTCTGTGGGCATCGACGCCAGTCACCAGTCGTTTCAGTTCTACAGCAGCGGTGAGTACACATACTACCTGTCATCGGTAAGAATTGCTGTAAATTGCTTTACCTTCAGTGTGTGTAAGGGATCGGTCCTGTTTGATTAGAAACCGGGCATTCGATGTGCGTTTAGACCCAGTCATATAAGTTGTACGATCGAAAACTTACTAATAAACGAAGTTATTGTGACAGCTGTGCATGTATCCTGTAAAATTAGATATCTTGGTAGGGAAAGGCTTTCTCTGGCCTTTGTAGGAGCCTTTGGCGATGCTTAGAATTTCTTCGGCATCAGAATCGCGCGACGACCTGAGACGAATGTGACCCCACTGTAAACGACGTAACGTCATTGAAAGACACGGCACATGTCTGCGGTTTAAGCAAGCGTACAATCACCGCGAATATTTCACAATTTACGGTATTTGATTATCTTTACGATTTATTTACAATGGAAGTTTGATTTCGACGCAAAAATACTAGTCTTTCCTCCTAAGAGAAATGAAGGTAGAAAATATCGAAGAAAACAAACATGTTTTCCCCTTCCCCAGGTGTGTACAATGAGTTTGAATGCAGCAGCACGAAGCTTGACCACGGCGTGTTGGTGGTAGGGTACGGTACATACGGCAGCAAAGACTACTGGCTGGTAAAGAACAGGTGAGTACTACTTATATCATACAATCTCTGATATATATGTCCTTTACTCTGGGGGACTGTAACTTTCGGAGGTCATTCGGTGTTGTTTGTACTTTTGGAACTTTTGATTTATGTATTCTGGTGTTTCTTTATTCCGTAGCTGGGGCACCGTCTGGGGCAACGAGGGTTACATCATGATGTCACGCAACAAGGACAACCAGTGCGGAGTCGCCACCGACGCCAGCTTTCCAGTCGTGTAGCTCTCACTATACTACTCATGTCGCCATGTTTCTTCTATGATGATTTGACTCCTTGATTAGATAAACCTTACTCTCTTGATTTGAATGGCCATTTCCTGAAGAAATATATTCACAACAACGTTTATAGTTAAAGGTTCTTGTTTAGCGGTGCTGGTTCACCTTGATGCCTTCAAAATTAATCTTCGTCATTTACATATTTCTTAACAGTGTTTACATACAAATCAGTGTAGTGCCCCGACTATGTTGATTTTCATTTTACTGAGACAAATAAACTTTACAAAATGGAATTTGTACGTATTACTCGAGCTTTATCTACTATAATAGGACGATGCTATATCTCTGTGGTACGTGTAGACATATGCAATTACGATCTAGATTATATCTGCGTTTCATATGCAGTGAACAGCAACATGACGCAACACTCTGTACTTGAAGTCAGTAACCGCATGACCACTTTTGTAGACCGTGACAGAACCACACCGTCGACGATGATCTGAGACAGTCTCGTACATTTTGCATAAAATATGCACGGCTATCGTACGACGATCTTACGACGCATGAGATCGGGCTCTCAGTAAAAGTTACTGATGTCGTGCTGTTGTGTTTCTCACTTCTTCAACTAAATCAGTGTCGTATTAAATCTGTCCAGAGATATGCAAATGAGCACAGTTCCAATTATGGGCCAATGTGTATAGAGAGCCGTCCGTTGTATGTGATGACCTTTGTATTATCAAACCTTTGAGCAAGACAAACAATCGCAAAGACACTATAAAACCGTCAAATCAGCAGAAAACATCGCACAAGGACGAGCTATGTTACGTCTTTTACCGTAACGCGTTATAACGTTCCTCAAAACAAAAAACAATTACAGCACAAAAGCTACAAAGGTGGCCATTAACTTTGGTAAGGCAAGTAACCACCTCTCACTATACCACCATTGAAACCTTTTGGCATAAAAGTACATGTACTAAATCCATTAACTCTCCAAAGTGGAAAAGGGAGTCTGTTGCTCTTACCTTCCGTATCCATATCTTTTACTTTCTTGATAATATATTCAGATATCTTAAAGATATTCAAGATTAAAAGTAATAATAAGTTAACCCCTCTATAAGTAAACGTAGCTGTGTTGGCAAGCCATGATGACAAAGCATTGCCGCCATATTGATTTAAGTCACAAGATGGTGGACTTTGTTTGCGTCACCTCGGGGTAACCTGGCGTCACCTGGGTAAAGTCAACAGTCACATGGTCCCCCTGGCTGCTATAAAACAGTCACGAGACCTGAATTCCTTGTCACTCGATTCAACTCCTCACTCAGACAAGCGGCGCTCCCCTGTTCTAGAAATTCAACTGATAATAAAGGTGAGTTTGTCCAAGTTGTTCGGCACTAGTACTACACATATGCACATTTTGACCACTGTACAAAATGTCAGCATACTAAAATGGCTAAGTTCTGTTTTGTTCTTACTTGTGAATGTTCTAACAAATCAGGCTGTATCGTTAACTCCACGGCCGGTTTTAATTCTTAACCCTTTACAACTGACAAAGAAGTTGAGTCTGTCCAAGTTGTTCGGGACTACACACATGCACATTTGAGCCCTGTACAAAAATGTTCGCCTACTAAAATGGCCGGCTGCGTTCTGTCTTGTTCTGACAAAAGTGAACGTTCCAACAAACCACCAGACTGTGTCGTTCCACGGTTGGTTTTAACTTCACGACCCTCTGGTTTTGAAAACAATGTAACGTTTCAGAATGCAGTACGTCACAAAACGGTACGAGCAGATCATGCCTTAGACCGAGTAGGAACAAATTTAGTCTAACATGTTTGTCTAAGTACAGACTAGTCTAAAAGGAGTTAGTCTTGACCTCTGGACCCTTGAGGACACAACTTTGACGCCCCTACCTTGTCACTCTAGTTTAAAAAAGACAAATCCTCTACACTTAGAACGATGCGCTATTATACGAATTCCTTATGTAGAAACTAATTTCATTTGTGAAAAAAAGTAATTTCTGTAGTTTTCTTTTTCTATTTTGTTGTCTTTCGAATCACACATCATGGATCATATATATATTCAACGTATAAAGTCGTGGGCCATACAAATCTAATTTAGTCGTTCAACTATCTCCTCCAGGAGAAAGGGACCTCTATCGAGTACGTAAAGTTACTATTTAAAACGCCTCACCGTTTCTTAAATCATATCCAATTGCTTGAGTAACTGCTATTTAGCATATCGTACTACCTGGACGTCTAATCTTCATTGGCGAAAAAGGGCTTGGATATATATAGATATAATTTATGATGAGAACCGTAAAATCATGAAGCGGTGCTCAAAAGTCTGTAGCATTTTTTCATGTAAAAAGCTAGTACAGTTTTGTTCCCTCCTCATTTTTTACATATTCTTGTTCAAGAATTCTCCTCGGCTCCTTTTATTCGAAAGTTTCCAGAGCAATAATTTTGAAATTTACCAATTTTCCCCCTTCCTTACCTCTTCATTGTCCCTAATCAATACAGAACGTAGATGCGTCATGGGATCCTTATATAACTAAGGTAAAAGTCCGATCATATATATCTATGGACTTTACTTCTTTACACAACCTAACATGTTTACCATTGTCTTGCCAGCTGTCATCATGAGACTCTTTATCGCTGTCGTCTGCGTTGCCATGGCAACGGCTTCTCCGCTGATGAACCCCGAATGGGAGGTCTTCAAGAAGGCCTACAGTACGTATGGGACTCTACCACTTGTGATAAATCTAGAGAACTAGTACTGTTCCATGTAAATGGAGATACTGATATTATTGTTAATGTAGTACATGTACTTATGCTACAGAGGTACCAGACGCAGTACGCATGCGCCCATGCGCGTTACAAGCAATGTGTCGCTTGGCCTTCGCCGGTTATCCATAATTCCGTGATGCGTTGCAATTACTAGAACCCGATTCACAGTTTGAACTGGCCATGCACTGGGTGATATATTGTGGGTAATATGCTTAATTTGATGATGAAGGCCCCTTAGAAATAAACAAAAACTCACATGCTTTCAAGCATGGTCTAGACAAGGACTGTTTGATGTGGTATCTCATTGCACTTGGGGCACCGGTGCGGCACTGCGGAGTTCGCAAGAGTACTCAACGGATTTCAGAGATAGAGAACGAATTTATCACGTTTTATGTATTTTGTTGTCTTCTGAGTCATACTATTGCGCATTAGGCAATATCTAATAAATTATACAAATACGGCGAAAATAGCACAACAGTGCCGTACCGGTGCCTCAAGTACAGGGAGATACCACCTTTACTGGTTTATTATGGAGGTATGTGACCTCGTGCCATGCGCAGTTTAAACCGTGAAACTGTGACCTCGTGCCATGCGCAGTTCAAACCGTGAAACTACCCGTTGGAACTGATCCTATATATTAACTAATGGAACATCTCTCCGACCCCAGACAGGGTGTACGCCGCTGAGGAGGAGTACGCCAGGCGCCTGATCTTCGAGGACAATCTGAAGACTATCCAGATGCACAACGAGGAGGCTGACCGCGGCCTGCACACCTTCAGACTGGGGGTCAACCAGTACGCTGACATGGTGAGATTCGTGGCTTAAAATGTCTATACACAGGGGAAACCGCTTAGTTGCACACCCTATTTGCTAGTGTATTTCGTGCAATTATCCGAATGGTGCAAAAAGCGAAGCTATTAAGCTGGACCGCACCACCATGGGATTTTGGCGATTTCGTACAACTAACAGAAGTGTGAGATTATCCACTGTGCAATCCGTTGTGCAATTGGCGTGTACTGTATTCTATTTATTCGTCTTCAGCGTCGTCCCTTTTGTTATTTTTAACTGACTTCCAAGGGAGCCCTATAATAAAAAAATCATAAGAAAATAATAATATAAAGAAACAGGAAAATCATAACTAATATAGGATTGAATAAATGATACATTGAAAATGTTACAACAAAAAGTACTAAGCATGCGCATCCATTCAAGATCATTCAAGATATTTGAATACTCTGGGACTTTTGTTTCAAGTTCTGTTCAAGTCAAATTTGAATTGTATTGTCTTTGTCAGCAAGGCTAGCCACAGGCAACCCTAGCTAACAAATAAATAAGTAAACAAACAAAATTGTGACACCTTTTCCCGCCAAATGTTACACAGACTCACAAGGAGTTCCTGGAAAACGTGATCGGTGGGTGCCTATTGGACACCAACACCAGCAAGTCCACTGCTGATCACGTGCACGAGTATGACCCCACTCTGACCGACGTGCCGGACACCGTGGACTGGAGGGACAAGGGATACGTCACACCAGTCAAGAACCAGGTACGCGTACAGATTGTTCTCTGTACAGTAATGAAAGGAAGGCTGTTGTCAATCTTGTACAAGATTAAGTTTCCGTGTTTTCGATATATACATAGTATAGAAAAATTTACATTTCTATTGCAATTAGATAAGCCATGTATCTTAAGAACCATCTGCCACTACATTTACAACTGTTTCAAGAAGCGAGAAGAAGTCGAACATGTACATACTAGCATATATTAGACTTTGTAGTTGCCTGTAGTAAGATAACTCGCTCTTACTTCACGAGATCGAGAACTTACTTGTACTCTTCTGATTATTCAGAATTACTCAGAACTTTATTATTAAGCATGACCTGTACCTAGCTTGTAAGAGCAGAAACATACAATAAAGGTCTTCTTCATTCATTATTATACCTGCAGAACTAATACTGATGCCGCTATGCTCCAGGAGGGTTTTTTTAATGGTATCTGGTCACCCTATTGTGTTTTAATCGAAGGGCACCTAGGCCAGTTATTATTGTTTGTTAGTCTTAACATAAGTACTTACAATACGACTATTTTCTTTTCAGGCGCAATGCGGCTCATGCTGGGCATTCAGTACAGTAAGTTAAAATTTTACTTATTATATCAAGTACACTTACTTACAAGTCACCCTTATCTTAATACACAGTAGAGCATGCTAGCACACCAAGGGCATATTCCCCAATACTGTATAATGTTCTTGAGCACACGTAGGCATTATTTGTATCCAAACGTCACTTGTTTAATAGCTGATATTTTGGACACTGTACAGCCGGGAAAATACTATAAGCAGCTGTTGGTAGCCATCGAAAAAAACACACCAAAAATGTGTAATTGTTTTCTCTAATCCTACCCTTTTGAATTTGTTACATCGCAGACCGGTTCTCTGGAGGGCCAGCATTTCAAGGCAACCAACAAGTTGGTCTCCCTGAGCGAACAGAACCTGATGGACTGCTCCCGTAAGGAGGGGAACCAGGGCTGCCAGGGCGGTCTGATGGACCAGGCCTTCAAGTACATCAAGACTAACGGTGGCATCGATACCGAGGAGTGCTACCCCTACAAGGCCAAGGTTAGTGCTGTTAGACTTTAATTTAAATTATGTGCATGTCTTTCAACCTTCTTCAGCCTACAGTTACTAAATACATCCCTAATGCAAGTTGGTATCGTCCTTTCGTTCGTTCAGACCGTTGTGTAATGTACGTAGTGCCACATAGGGCAGCTAATTCCCTTGCTGTATTAGTAGCAGAGTACATTTTACAGGGAGGGCTTGCTAGACCATTGTAACCCCGACTGGGAGGGCCTAACCAGAATTGAACTCGCGTCCCAGATACCGACTAATTGGAACTAGGAGCTGAGCTTTGAGGCTGCTACCAGTTGCGCTACAGGGACATTCCCCTTGTTGGTTTAACAGTGACAAAAAGTTCCGATCTGGTACGATACCTTGCAATCTAGAAATCGAATAAACAGCGGTATATCTTTACTTCATCTTCACTATCTAGAACGAGCAGTGCAACTACCAGGCCAGCTGCAGCGGCGCTACCCTGTCCAGCTACACCGACGTCAAGAGTAAAGACGAGGACGCCCTGCAGCAGGCTGTCGCCACCGTCGGACCCATCTCTGTCGCCATCGACGCCGGACACTCATCCTTCCAGCTCTACCACAGTGGTAAGCCCCCCTCCCTCCGTAGAGCGGTCTTTGAGTTCAGGCCACAGGAAACCATTAAATGGTCTGACTCTGAAATAAATCCTAATAAACGTTTACACATCAATCAATACCTTAGAACACTCTGCTCCAACAGGAAGTCGCAAAGAGTCGAGCTTATAAACATGAGGTGCTGTTTACTTCGAACTCGTAAAACAGCTGAAAGTTCTAAACAAAACAAAACCTTCCCTTGACCCAAGTTTCTGCTAAATCCATCCGCGGCGTTAGTACCAGGCCACACAACAAATCAGATTCCTCTTAAATATGCCAACTAAAATGGGCAAAGTCAACAAATTTTGCCCAAACTATGGACCATAACTGTGTATCTAAACCAAAAAGCCAGACTCTCTAAATTGGCTAAAGGAACGCAAACTTTCCAATATATTATGTAGGCACTATATAATGGATGCTATTCCCGTTTTGTCCTGCAACAATGACGCCATTGCTACAATGCGTAACAGTGGGTAACATTCACAGAAAAAGCGGCGGTGTATTTCTGGCTCGTGAATCATTCATTATTATTGACTATTGCTACGAGATATGAAGAAATATGTTGCCGACGCTCTTGACTATGCTTTCCAGGCGTGTACCACAACTTCTTCTGCAGTGAAACCAGGCTGGACCACGGTGTGCTGGCGGTTGGCTATGGTACCGAGGAGGGCAAGGACTACTGGCTCGTTAAGAACAGGTACTATGATCATATAACCCGTTCTTAGGAACCCAGTGCTGTAAGTGACCATGTCTTTTGCTTTGGTCACTGTAGATTTAGTAACAAACCCAAGTCACAAAACTGGCACAATTTTGAGGACTTCAGAACGCTTAGAAAAGCCATGGCTCAAGTCTAGCCGTAGCTTTGTTCTGACTGATACCCCCCCCCCCCCCGCCCTTTCACTTGGACGGACGGCGACCTCGCCGCACTCTCTCTGCGCCCTAAAATTTTACAGATCATGAACTGTATAGGAAGAAAACGAATCTTTCACGCTTGGTGTGTTTTTTTGGCTTCCATGCTTTTAAATTTTGTATGACAGAAACAGTATGAAATCGAACGTAACACATGTCCGTTGTAGGTCGCTGTCAAGAGTTCAGCCCGATCGCCGTCTAGTGGAAAGGGGGGTGCCTTATTGACCGGGGATATTGCTAGTTAACAAAACAAACAAATTGAAAGTTTAGCACATATACGTTTCGACTCTCCAGCTACAGTATTCCTCAGAAATAAAGAGATCAGTTACCAAGTGTACTTACTGCGCTCAGCTTCTATTGCGTGAAGGCCGGTGAACACTTATAATGTAGATGGAATTGCAAGTTATGTATTTATAAAACAAATATGGCGTCATAACCGTGTTGTTGTTTTGCTTGCATTGCAGTTGGGGCGAGTCTTGGGGCGAGAAGGGCTACATCAAGATGTCCCGTAACAGGCACAACAACTGTGGCATCGCCACCCAGGCCAGCTACCCAACAGTCTAAACTTTACACAGCAAATCCCACAGAATCATAGACACAACAAATGTAGCCTGGAATTCAGATTTTAAGAATGAAGCATGTTCCGATTTTGAACTACTGTTGACGAATACAAGATGGTCGATAATTACTCGCAACTATTCAAGAGTAATAAGCCAACAGTTAAGAAAACGGATCACACACAGTTCTACATTCTTTTGAACTGTTGAGTAGAATAGCTTAACGCATTACTCGATGTAGGAAAACGTTTCGAAGATTTAAAATCTAGCGACGTATTAGAAACGCCCTGCCACAACACTGGGTGTTTGAATGCTTATTGTAAAATGTATGAAAATACAATTATGTGAATACTGAGTACTTGGTTATCAAATTTCTTAACTTTTAGTTTACACAGCTGTCGGGACACCTTTGCAATAGTAATACGGCACAACTATCCCATTAGTATTGAGAAAATGTTGAGCATTTCTTATTAGAAACAATCGTGCTTTTATATCGCTAACTAGTCTAAATTTTGTAGTTTATCTCTTGTTAGAAATGATGTGTAGACTCTACAGAACAGCGCCTTTTCTTGCCTAGTAAAGATTTCACTAAACTTTTATCGACACCTATAACTCCGTTTTCTTTTGTTTTTTGTTTACCAAATGTTTTACCCTTTCGTTATCAGACTAAGTCTTAACTGCAGGCCATCTCGTAAAGGCCTTCCTTCACATCAACTTGACGTTCAACCCGAAAGTTAAGTGTACATAGCCGACCATGTCCTCCCCACCCACTATATGCCTTGGTTGGAACCTAGTCGTCAGTTTGGGAGTTGGTCGGCGAGGCTAGGTTGTTTGCTGGTCGTTAAAAGTCGCCTGCGTATCAGCCCGTTATACTTTTCACAAATCAACTTCGGGGGAGTCAAATTCCGCCTTGAGCGATACGATCAGACTAGCAAACTGGAGCTAGACTATTATTGATGTCACAAAATAATAGCAAGATCCGTTCACATTTTCTATCTACACAATGTATTCTGTTCGGTCATTGACCTTTTGACCCCAAAGTATATAAAGATGTGGCGCAGGGATACACCCTCTGACTGCGGTCCTCCGGACACGTCTGGAGCCTAAAGCGGTCGTCTCAGCACATAGGAGACTTTATGAGCTCCATACGTCGTGATTTCCGCATCACTTCATATCGGAGGACCGATGGCCAAACATCACAAAAAGGACACTTTTTAGCATGTCAGAGTGAGGAGATCTATGCTCCATGGTGCTGAAGTGCCATCATGGAGAAAATCTTGCCTGTATCTAGTACGAGTGAAACAGGTAGTTCACAGTCGCTCTTCTATGGGAATTATGTACATGTACGACATATTTGAATATCGCGGCATAAAAAAAACGTGTCTGGTGTTGATGGAAATGTTTCTTGACTCCGCCTACTCTGATATTTTCCCACGCGGACCTACAATCCAAATCTTACGACACCGCTCCACTCGCAACTTCGGATTCTGACTGACGACACGACAATTCTTCGGGATCTGCACAGCAAACCGCTCAAAAACAGGTACGGACTTTCATTAAGAATATTCATTTGTAGCCCCAAGTGGTCTCTATTCACAACCTGTACTGTCTAAACTTGATGTGTCTGATTGGGCGCTTGTCGCATTTGGTCTTTCGCTAGCAAACATCCGGAAGAAATCCGTTCTTAAATAATGACAGTCATCAAGAAATGACGAAATTAGTACATTTTTTGTTCTGCTCGTGTGCCAAGCCCAGCATTTCCGCGTTTCTTTGTTTTCCGGTTGAAAAGTTCGGCATTGTTAGAACCAAATTAGGTCATGTCACCCTCCCACTCCGCAAACGGTTTTGGTTTAAGGGGCTCAGGAGCGGAATTCTACCTCAAACGGTAACCGGAGAGTTTTAAACAATGTGTAAATTTAAAGCAAAACTAAGAAAAATAGAACTTTGGAATAGGAACCCACTTTTGAATAGAATAATTTTCTGTCGAAATTTTCTGCTGCGTCACACTTTGTAATCCCGTTGTAATCTCGCGAGACTTTGCTGACCTCCACAGCAAGCCCAAAGTGTCCTACCGAGAGGTCTAACACTGTTCTGTGCACTTAAATGAATCTCTTGCGATTAAATTGGATCCAGAAAACGCGGTCGGTAAACATTTCGAGTAGCGGCGGGATTCCTTATACTAAACGTTATATGTACAGTAGCTATCCGTGTGACGTGGAAGATGGACGGTGTAATTTTCATGCGTACCAAAAAAAGAGGCGTTTCCCACCTAGCCAACATGTCGCACACCCTGCCAGGGATATTCGATATTCGTCCTACTCGGTGGTATTGAATCCTTGCTAACCTGAAGGCTCTCTTAACCGCGGCTATAAAACATCGTGGATGTAAAAATATCAAGATACAAAATAAAACTTTTATCTGCAATTTAGAAGTGCAGTAGTAAAATGGGGGACTTGCCATATATCCCCGTTACACGCTGGCTTGTGGTTTAGCCGAAGGCTTCGTCACAGATTTCTTTCCCACGTTTGGCCTACAACACAAACTAGTACCGTACGACACCAGTCCATTTGTAACTTTGGTTTCTGACTGACGACACGAAAATTCTTCCGTTACCGTGCAACAAACTGCTCACAAACAGGTATGGAGTTTCATTCAGTACAAATATCTATTCGTGCGCGCCGATCTCTCTATCTTTATCTTCTATTGTCTAACCTCTCCTGCGTTTGCCCCGAGACAACTTCTACTGTTTAAACTAACATTCTCCTGTCTAAACTATCTTGCGTACAATGGCACGAGTCGTTGGTCGATTAGATTGCATCTCATTTTTTGTAAGTAAACTACCGATCGGAATTCATCGCTTTGCTATCACGAAAACCAAAGAAATCTGTGATATGCACATGTCTGTCAAAGATCAGATCTCCATTGCTGTTCAGGGAGACCTTCCCACGCATCAATGTTTTGGTTAAAACCGGCTAAGTTCTATTGGCAACAGTAACTTACTAACTATGGCCTTATAATACAAAGCAATGCAAGTGCTAGGGTGGCTTTGTCGGAACTTGGAATCCAAACAGGATCTTTTTTACTGTTTCTGTGTTTTTTTCTACTGTGTCGCACCCTAAACCCGTAGTAATCTTGCGCTATTTTCGACAGAAAGTAAACTCGTAACTATGATCAGTCGTTCCAGCCGGCCTAACGTTGTTCATTTAAATCATGGTACTTACATCTATCATTCGTCACCCTTCAAATAGTTGTAACAAAGTAAAAACGCGGTTGGTAAACATTTCATGTGGTATGATGAGTTTTATATCTACAAATTCATGTGACGTGGCAGATTCTTACGTGTCACAGTTGCAACAAAATATCAGATTTCTCACGAGTGCTAAACTGGGCGTTTCCCATCAAACCCTGTCAGGCACACCCTGGCATATTTGTTCCCTGTCCCGGTGTCAAGAACGTAACCTGAGGGTCCTGTTAACGTCATGATGTCAAAGTGCCTTTCTAAGATACAAAGTAAACTTTTTGTCATGTATTCTCAATTATAGCAGTAAAATGAAAAACTTACTAGGATTTTGGGCTATTTTTCTGTCGCTATTTTCTGCTGCGTCACAGCCTTAAATCTGCGTTGTAATCTCGCGAGACTTTTCAATTTTCGGCAGAATGAACACACTGAAATGTGGAGCGCCCTACTGCCACCTTAAAGCTGTTCTGTGTACTTAGATCTATCATTTGACCCTCTTTGGACAATTGTAATGGACTAGAAAACGCGGACGGTGCACGTTAAACATTTCGAGTATGCTAATACAGCGTCGAGTTTCATAACTCCTGAGCTGAAAATTCGTGTGACGCGGCAGATGGACGAAGTGTTCATGTTATTAGAACACAACGTCGAGCGTCCCCATCAAAGCAACATGTTGGATACTCTGGGATATGCGTCCCCCGCACCGGTGCCGAATCCGTGGTAACTTGAGCTGAAGGCTCTCTTGAAGCTCTGAAACATCGTGGATATCCATTGTTTTATCAAGATACAAAATAAATTTTGCCATACATTAAAAATCACTACAGTACAATGCAAAGATCGCTATAAGCTCCTCGCTGGTCTATAGTTTGGCAGAAGGGTCCATAGGTCCGCCATTACAAACTCCTTTCTCACGTGGACCTGCAATAGAAAACTAGTTCTTCACCAAACCCTACGACACCTCTCCCATTCGCTGTTTCGTTCTATGATCGACGACACAAACATTCTTCGGGTTCCGCAGAGCAAACCGCTCACAGGCAGGAACGGAGTTTCATTAAGTACGGATATTCATTTGTAGGCCCGAGTCGTCTCTATCCTCACCTTTTACTGTCTAATACTGCGTGCGTGACGGGCTTTTCGATTGGTCGCATTCGATTTTTCTTTTAAAAACTACAGAAAGAAATTCATTCTTATGTAATGACAGTCATTAAAGAATGGCGACATATCCACATTTTTGTTCTGCTCGTGTGCCAAGCCCAGCATTTCCGCGTTTCTTTGTTTTCCGGTTAAAAGTTCGGCATTGTTAGATAATGTCGCCCTCCCACTCCGTAATGGACTAATGGTTAGGTTTAAAGGCGGAATTCTATCTCAAACGGTACATGGAGAGTTTTAAAAACGGTGTTAAGACAAGAATACGAATGGTAAAACTTGGGAATAAAAACCGACTTTTGAAAAGAATAATTTCCTGTCCATATTTTCTGCTGTGTCACGCCTTGTAATCCCGTTGTAATCTCGCGAGACTTTGCTGTTCTCCACAGCAAGGCAAACTTATCTATGAAGTGTCCTACCAAGATTTTTAACCTCCTTGGTCCTACCGAGAGGTCTAACACTGTTCTGTGAACTTATAAATGATTAGATTGCCTCAGAGGCTCGTAACGGACCAGAAAACGCGGTCGGTAAACATTCCGTGTATCGGCGGGTTTCATTACTAAAGTTACATTTGTAGCTATCCGTGTGACGTGGAAGATGGACGACGGTATACTATTCTCATGCGTACAGAAGGGGCGTTTCCCATCAATCCAACATGGCGCACACCTAAGATATTCGTCCCACCGCACCGATGTCAAATCTGTGCTGTCCGTAGAGCTCCTTTTACGCTAGAATACATCGTAAATGTCAAAATATCAGGATACAAAGCAAAATATTAACAGATATTTTAAATTACGGCGGTAAAATGGAAATTTTCCCCTATGCCCCCTCCCCGCTTGTAGTTTAGCGGAAGACTTCATCCCTCCGCCTACACAGATTTCTTTCCCACGTTGGACACACAATACAAACTAGTACCGTACGACACCGCTCCATTCTCAACTTTAGTTTCTGACTGACGACACGAAAATTCTTCTGTTCCCGCACATCAAACTGCTCACAAACAGGTATGGAATTTCTTTCAGTCAGAATATTTATCTGTGCGTCGCGAGTAGTTTCTATCTTCACCTTCAACTGTCTGAACTTTCCTGCGTTTGTCCCGTTACACGTTCTGTTTAAACATTCTACTGACTAAACTATCTTGCGTAAAATGGTGTGGCTTGTTGGCCGATTAGATTGTATCTGATTTTTTGTCAGCAAACTTCCGAAAAAATTCAGTGACAATCATTAAAGAATACCGTGATCTGCACATGTCTGGTAAAGTTCAGATCTTCAGCACTGTTAAACGTTACCTCCCCACACCGCAATGTTTTAGTTAAAAACCGAGAAGTTCTATTTGCAACCGTAACTAGGGCTTTTTAAAGCAAGCAAATGCAGGAAAAAGAAAGGTAATTTTTTTCGGAACTGGGAATCCACTTTTACAAACAGGATTTTTGGGCCGTTTTTCTGTAATCATTTTCTTCTGCGTCACACCCCAAACCCCTTGGTAATCTCGCGAGACTTTGCTATTTTCCACACCGGAATGCACACTCTTAACTATGGCGTGTCCTACCGCCCAGCCTACTGGTCTTCACTTGAATCACTGCGCAATTATATTTATCATTTGTTACCCTTCAAGTTTTGTAACGGTAAATTTTTCAGGTAGCGGCGAGTTTCATAACTCCGAGGCTCAGGTAGCTATTTGTGTTCTCATTTGCCATGATTGCCACACAACTTACAATTTCTCACGGGTACAAAAGTAGGCGTTCCCCTCATACCTTCATGTTGGACACTCTGTTATATCTTTCTTCGTCCCCGCGCGCGAATCCGTGGTAACTTGGAACAACATGTCGGGTATTCGTAAATTTCTTCCTCTGCGACGGTATCTAATCCCTGGTAACATCAGGGCAATCTTGCCTTTACGGTATAAGATATCTTGGATGTCAAAGTGCTTTATCAAGGTTCGAATTATATCTTTTATATGGTATATAACATTACCATATGTCACAGCTGTCTATGGTTGAGGCAAATACTTTCATCCCTTCGCTACACAGATTTATTTCCCACGCGGACCTACAATACAAACCAGTTCTTCACCAAACCTTGCGACACCTCCCCATACATCATACTTCGATATCTTACCGACAACATGAAAATTCTTTGGTTCATTGACAGAAAACTGCCTGTCCTCGGTGTCACCGAAAGGCGCATCACAGTATAGCGAGTTTTCAAACAGTATGAAACAAGTCATGGTTATGTTTCAAGCAGAACGCGTGTTGCGATTTATGCAAATCGTAGGTACTGTTTGATCACATCTACACGAGAATTATGATTTACAGCGGCGGTATCTCTTCTTCTATTTCAGCTACCATCATGTGGCGATTCCTGACCGTCTGCGCTGCCATGGTTTCAATGGCGATGGCACAAAACGCCCTCTGGGAGAACTACAAGGGGCGCTATGGTACGATATGCTTTTACATAGTAAAGTGAAGTTTATTGCAAATTCTTGCCCATGGGCTAATTGCAGGTATAACATAAGTGATTCAAACAGTGTAAAAACAATATCACAAGTATCTACTCCAGTCTAAAGCTAGTAAAAGCTATCTCTAGATCTTGGGTTACTGGGTTCGATTCCTTTTTCGAGGTCAGTGGAAGACGAAAGATCCCACCTTTTCTATTATGTGTGATGTTAGAAGTAGAACTGTTTTCTTTTTGTCAGTGAATGTGAGGAAGTTTGGGTGGACTTTGGTGGCCTCTTCAAACAGCTATTTTCTTTCGTGATCGTAGAAAGAACAGTTTGACATAAAATGTGTTTCGACTTCCACCACGTGTGACTTACATTGTTTTCACGTTCTTTCACACGCACATAAGTAGGCCCTTTTGCAAGAAGCTTATGTGACGTCATTTTCTAGATTATTGAATCGTTTTCTTAGTCTTCGTATGTTTCAGTGATTTGAGTGTACCAATAGTCTTAAAGTCGTTCATTCACTTCATATGTATCTGTACTTCCTACTTTTTATCACATTAGCATGGGTAAAATAAAATGCAAGTGTAAGATCTTAATATGTTGATCTATTGATGATCTATGGATGACTCTTTTCTCTGACAAATGGTCATGTACTTTCACACGTGCACAGGCCTGTCATTTGAGGGAAAGGAAGAGAGCAGGAGGATGGAGATCTTCGAGAACAACACCAAGCTCATCAACTTGCATAACAATGAAGCCGACCTTGGGATGCACACCTACTGGCTGGGGCACAACCAATTCGCCCATATGGTAGGCCTTCTTTCTTCTTGTTTTCTATCTTTCTATCGATTAATCTATCTATCTATGTATGTATCTATCTATCTATCTATCTATCTATCTATCTATCTATCTATCTATCTATCTATTCATCTATCTATCTATCCATCTTTCTATCGATTAATCTATCTATCTATCCATCTATCTATCTATCTATCTACCCATCTCTATATCTCTCTTTCTGTCTATGAACGTTTCGTTTTATCTATGCATATTTCTACATCTTAATTCCTTCTTTGCATCTACCTAGTTGTGTTTCTATTTATCTTTCTATTTTTGGCTATTGATTCATCCATCTATCTTTTAATCCTTCAATCTCTTTCTTTCTTTCTTTCTTTCTTTCTATCTAATGTCTAGATATCTATCTATCTATCTATCTATCTCTATGTATCAATATTCCTGTCTTTCTGTAACTATCTTTGCAGTACATGCAGCAACATTGTCTTTTTTTCCCTGATAGAATTTTGTGTCTTTATGAAATGTGTAGACCAACGACGAGTTTGTTGCCAATGTCATCGGCGGCTGCCTTCTGGACCGCAACGCCTCCAAGTCGACTGCTGATCGCGTGCACCAGTACGACTCCAACCTGGTCGAGCTGCCGGACACCGTGGACTGGAGGACAAAGGGTTATGTCACCCCTGTCAAGAACCAGGTATGTTATTCATAAAGTTATGTCTGAGAAAGGGTAATAACAAGAGTAGTTACTTAATCCAAAATGTATAAGGCAACTACGTAAATTCTGTAAAGACACCAGATGTCTCAGACTCTCATCAACTATCTTTTGGTAGTCATTAAGAATGTGGCTTCTCTCTTAAGAGAATTTTATCCAGTCGCTTGATTCATTGTGCATTTTGTTATGTTCTACCTGAATTTTTAATCTTCATCGACGTAACAAGAGCAGTTAATCAGCGCTACAATGAAGCTATTTTTCCATTTCTGTTATTCATTTATCTAGCTTAAGGTAATTCATTTATTTTTACTATTTTCAGGAACAGTGTGGTTCTTGTTGGGCATTCAGCACGGTGAGAACATTTTCATAGTACTTCCGTTACTAGTTTATTTCATCGATAGTGCGGTGCGACTAACAAGCAACACCTCACATATAGCTTTTGCTGACTTCAGAGCTGGTGTTGGTTAATAGCTATAACGTCCTGAGCACACATTTCTAGCTACCATAACCAATAAAAACATGTTTATTTATTCATCTATTTATGGATCTTCAGTTTGGTCCCTTCGGTTAAACGTACTGATTTCTAAGAAAGCCCCTTAAAATCATACCTAATCAAGAAAATTCGGTATTAACCCGTATTGAATAAATCATAAGTTCACAACAATACAACATAAAGTTGTGAGCATCCGTCCGGATAAAAAAAATCATACAAAGAGCTTAGAATAACTCAAAAGAATGACAGAACATACTCAATAACAATATAAATCATCGAAATACTAAATCATCTCTCTGCATGATATAGACTGGTTCGTTGGAGGGTCAGACCTTCAAGAAGACAGGCAAGCTGGTTTCCCTTAGCGAACAGAACCTGGTGGACTGTTCCGGCGAATTCGGTAACCAGGGCTGTAACGGTGGACTGATGGACGATGCCTTCAAGTACATCAAGGCTAACGGTGGCATCGACACGGAGGACTCTTACCCGTACGAAGCAAGGGTACGTCACCTACATTTTGTGGTCTTTTATAAACATCTCGATCTGTACAATATGTTCGATTCCTATGGCAAGTGTGTGGCGTGTGATTGTTTGTTTGTGTGTGTGTCTGTGTGTGTGTATGCGTCTTCCGACTTCAATGACATCGATCTTTACCTGACCACCGTAGGATGGAAAGTGCCGATTCAAGCCCGCCGACGTCGGCGCCACCGTTACCGGCTACACTGATATCTCGGAAGGAGACGAAGGAGCGCTGACGCAGGCTGTCGCTACAGTCGGACCCATCTCCGTCGCCATTGACGCCAGCCACCACACCTTCCAAATGTACAGCCACGGTATGTCTCGGCCCTGATCATCTATTGATCATCCAGTGTTCCCATCAGATCTTAGTCTAAAACTGCAAACTGACTATGTCCACAATGTTTTGTTTTACTGGTGAAAAAATCATGATAATCAATGTTGCTTTTTTTTTATTTGTCTATGTATGAGGTAATTCTAGATTAGGATTAATAAATAAGGATAAAAATATAGTTTTGTTTGATGTCATGTTTTGCGTGTATATCATATGATTATAAAAAGGACCCTGTTACTTTTTCCAGGCGTGTATTACGAGCCCCAGTGCAGCAGCACCGAGCTGGACCATGGCGTACTGGCGGTTGGATATGGTACCGAAGGCGGCAAAGACTACTGGCTTGTCAAGAACAGGTATTTGTATGCTCAGTCACACCACTGGAAACAATACATATTATCAACTATAGTATATTGTAGAAAAATGACATTGCTTGAATGATAACATTGCTTGGAGAATCATTTTATTATGCTGTTCTGGAACAGGTCGAGTGAGTATATTTTGATATATACTGTGCTCCTTTGCAACGATATATAATGGAATCGTTTATTAAAGATGATTAGATAGTTTGATATTTTGGGTAATATACAATCGCTTGGAGACAATAATCATGAATAACCCATCTGTGACTGTTGATTCTAATACTATTTTTATTTTGCAGCTGGGGAGAAGTCTGGGGCCAGAATGGCTACATCATGATGTCCCGCAACAAGAACAACCAGTGTGGCATCGCCACATCGGCCAGCTACCCATTAGTCTGAGCTGCACAAAGTACCGCCGCCACCCCACCCCCAAGACTCACCTAGTCGGTTTACTTTTAAGCAAGAATCTATTGTAATTCCCTCTTCATGTAAAAACAAGTCTTTATCATCATATAGACACGATCTGGTTCCGTACATTGTACGTTTAACTCAACAGTTAGAACTTTTTGACACATCTGTGCATGTGAAGTTCACTTGCAGAACTCTCTACAACCGAAACAGTCCACGACATTTCTGATAAGTTGTATAAGAAAATTCTTACCCCTTTCAACAGAAAAAATACCAATCATGCAAATTCTGGTTTCGTAACAACATGTATTCATATATCGACGGTGCCAGGGGCCTTAAGTGGGGCGAGACATGGTGATACGTATCCTCGCTAGCGACTGCGAGAGAAACCGTAGAATTATTTATCTTCTCCTTCTTTTGGAATGTAGTGTTGCTGATTATTTATGTCGATCCGCCATCTTGTTGTGAAATAAGTAAAAACATTCCAAATACTTTAGTCATCCTATCTCTGAATAATGTCATCGTTTGTAGAATCCAAGTACAAGCCATGTACCACGCCTAGTCATAAGTCAACAAAATGCTTATCTGTAAACAAATATGTCCTAAAACATTTGGTTATTGCCATAAACTCTATATTATAATCATACAGAGGAGTAAGCAAACAATAACGCAATGGCACAAACAAGTTAGCAATGACACGATATGACGCCTTCTCTTTTAGTTTTTCATCTTTTATCTATCAGTAGGATAAATGCAATAAAAATGCTTCACCGCAGTTCTGTGTCACTGGTGGTATTCTTTGCGAATAGTGTGTCAAATAGGCTACGTAAGAATATGCCAAGTTCATGACATTGGCCTAATGTAAACTATGACAATAATGTGAAGTAACAGTAAGCCAGGAATTTCAAAATGGCTCTCATACAAAAGACTGAAGCACAGTTTCATCAAGTCCAGGTGCCGCGGCAACACACTTTGAAAAGTACTCAATTTATTTTAGTAAGTTTGCCGCTTTATTTCTAAGTTACAGACGGAAACAGAGAGATAAATGAGTCCTCCATCAGCATGTTGACGACATAATTTATTTCCTCACAAACGAACATAAAATCTTTTCATGACACAATGTCTATGTATAGAATTACCAATATGTATATCCAGACGTCTCTACATAATATAAGTATAGATACCGGTAAGCTGAGGTTCTACAAAACTTGTAAATCTGTATACGCTAGAGAGAAGTACCTAGAACTAGTTGATTTCGAGCTGCGCTCCGCAATAAGCAAAGTCAGAATTAACGCTCATCCTCTTGAAGTAGAAAGAGGGAGATATAAGAGATTACCAGTGTGTGAAAGAATTTGTAAATGCTGTACATCTAAAGTAGTGGGAGACGAAACACATTTCATTTCCAAATGTTCATACAACGAAACCGAAAGAATCACTCTGTTTAGAGAAGTCACAAAGACTTATCCCAACTTCCCCACATTGACAGACGAACAGAAAGCCACTTTTCTCTTGAAATCGCAGAACCCACAAATTTTAGAAAAGGTGGGGCTTTTTGTCTCCCTCTGCTTCCAAAAAAGAAGTCAAACCCAACCTGATTAGAAATAGCCAACACTAGTACTACTATTAGAGTAGAATATTGTTTATAATTGTTTATTGTCACTTGTATATCTACTATGTTCATACCATGTACTTGCAATTAGCCCTCGGGCACGAACTTGCAAATACACTTCATATGTAGGGTATACAAGTACATAGAAGTATTTCCAAAGAGGAAAAAAGCACAATAACATGAATAAATTGGGTCAATATTTCCACCCACGCAAATATACAAAAGATGAGGGTAACTCTGTCATTGCACGGCAGATACTAAAATCACAACGTCTGTTATGTTGGCTAACCTTTGACCCGACACCGTAAGTGGAGCATGGGAATATTATCTTATTTATAATACGTTGTTTTGGTGCATGGCACCCGGGTAAACAGATATATTAGTGCTACTATTTTTCGACTTCTAGCCCATTTGATTGAAGGACGATAACTTCCAATGGGGGACTTTTGATATCATCAAGACTATGTGGATTTGATTATATAGATGTCGTCCGGACGCACATCAATTTTCGGTCGTTTCCACAAACGTTTTCAACCATACTGTAAATTGTACTAATCAGGTACAAAATAAGCAGATATACTAGTATATGCCGTAGATTGCAAAAAGATATCGGGAAACGTATACTGGTGTCATAAAATATTCCAAGGTCAAAGAAGATGAACAAAAATGATGAATCTATTGTCCAGTATACCATACTCTGTTTGTTCAGTCATTTGTTCAACCTTCCTGACCACTTAGATGACTTTGGACAAATGTTGTTGTCTTTTTTTAATTCGTACGCTCGCATCAGTTTTATGGTTCCCAGAGGATGTCGTCCATATAAACCAAATCAACATGGCCCAATGTGACGTAGTGATAAGGAGGGGAAAACAGGTAAATCGTTAAAAAGTACTCCCTACAGTACTGTGTAACCTTGCTGTGCTTCCCCACAGTTTCGGGCCAAGAATATGGCAAATAACAAATGAGAAAGTCTAAAATATATAATATTCAATCCTTGTCTACGGCCTCAATCGTCTTAGGTCGCTGAAAGGAAGGATATAAGACAGTCGTCTCCGCAACGAGAAAGCAGCATTCTGTACGACCTACGTATGCACGACTTCCCCAAGAGTGCTCTCGGTTTGCGATCGTACGATGATCGTACGATGAATCGACACATTTCAACTTATCAACGTCTCCGTTATTGTTTTGAAATGGGGAGGGGGGGTTTAATCATACTCGATATGCTGTGCGCTTATGACGTGCAGGCACGTAAGATCCGTGAGAACTGAATTGGGGGTATCTCTTTTTGAAACAGATGTTGCCTCTCATTAGAACTTGATTATATTTAAGAAATCACTCTGCTCTGTATACCTACGCCGTACAGCGGACGGGTTTTGCTATATGCGCTTTAGTACTGAATACAGCATTGGAAATATTAATTTTTGTACTGCCTAAATCCTTAACTCATTGCTCTTATCATTTTACATTCATGTTTTGTTTTCTCGCTTGTGAAACTAGCTAGAAGCGCCACCATGCAGCCATTTCTCTCATGTTAGCCATTTTCATGTTTTCCCCATGCCAAAGTCGTCATGATTTTCCATTATCCAGGCGCCGCGGACCAATCAGAAGTCCCTGTTCCACGTTGGTTATGACGCAGTAACACATAGATTCCGGCCAGGCAGGTGTGTATCTCTCCTCTGATTGGTCAGAATGAATCGACAACGGCACCGGTGTCGATTCGTTTTGACCAATCAGAAGGAGCGAAAGTAAGGTATATGCAAGCATTGGCCAAGGAGCAAAACATATGACAGAGCAGAGGGAATAAGTACAGAATGGCTCATTCTGTTTACATTGATAATGATTTTTGTTGTTCTAAAAAGCCAAAGACTGCAATGTTTCGAATATTTTCTGTGGAAATGTTGGTTTCAAAATGCAATCTTTAATCTTCTTACAAATGTATGTACCAAAGAAAAAAAGTGAATTTCAGACATTCGACAAAGGAATTCACACGTATAGTACCAAGGGATCTATGCGTTATACAAGAGTTTGCAAGTTTGGGTAGGCTATATGATAATAACGTTAATGACCCGCCTGTTCCTCGTTGTACATGGTGTCATAACGCCTGGTCCTTTGCTATGACCACCTCATAAAACCACCTCGTTCGCTTCGCTCACTCGGTGGTTTTATTCGGTGGTTATAGCAAAGGACCAGGCGTTATGACACCGTACACACCTCGAGGCGGGTCATTAACCCTTAATTATGAAGTCATATCTCGTTTTATCACCATCAACTTAGTCCTTTGAATTTTTTTGTTTCTTTTTTGCTCAAAAAAACTCTTAGCTCATGTACCCTCTACATTGGAAATGGTACGGTGTTAGTTATTTCCGATGTGTGGCACCACTTGGTCACTGCTATTTTTTCACCCACAGGTACATCTACAAACATTGCTTAATTAGGAATGCCAGTGTAAGCAAGGACTTCAATGGGGTCGTACCCGAGCAGTGGAAATCATATACAAACAGCCGATACCACTTATTAAAAAGTGCGGTCCCCCTTTCTGTCAGATTATGATCACTAACATTGAATCTGTGTGGTCCTTAATTTTCTTATTGGAGAATGATGCACGATGTTAAGACAAAAAAAGATGCAAAACTTAATAAGATTCTTTCTTTTATATATCTACCCGTCAAAATCAAACGTTTGGTCATACGACATAGTCTATCATTGATGCACGGTGTAAAAGTCCCATTTAAAAGACAACAAAAGGTACAAAACGGAATAAGCGTTCTTTTATATATTTACGAAATTCTGTAAGAAACCCGTCAAAATCAAACGTTTGGTCGCACAGCGGCTTCAGACACCAGTCGCAGAGGCATTCTCCAAGCAGAGGTTAGATAGCGGAGTAACCGGTAAAAATCCCCGAGCACTACTCTGATAGTAACGCGTTTGGAACTTCAACGGATAAGTCAAAATATGTGATAACGAGGGTTTAGAACTTCAACTCATAAGCCAGAATTCAAACCTACCATAGTAGTGGTACAGTCCTAAATTGCTTTGTTGTCGGGGTTATTAAACTCCGAGTCTGTTTCTGGACGGTCGTGACTCACCCTGGAGAGGATATCGACACGGGTGACTCCCACGTCTGTCTGCTGGTGTTTACTCTCATGTGGCGAGAAAAGGAAACACTTCACTACGGCAAACAGACCTGTGCGTAGGAGAGCAAATGTCATACACACTAACACAGTTGCACCGGAGGAAGTGGTAGATATTTATTTCCACATGACGACGTCACGTTACATTAGGCACGTACACGTGTCTCTCAGTCAAGGTTCAATTCTTGGACTATACTACAGATTTTAGAGATTCCTCTGGACAAGGTTTCAAGCACGCAGTCTCGTTTTGCTCCTGTGACAGTACGGTGATAGCATGGTCAGTGTCATCACAGTGATAGTTACTGTGACAGCACGACATCTCGCCTGATCACGTGATCACACAACCTGCCGTCACGTGATCATTGAAAGCTATATACAGATACTTATACAGATCTTCTGACAGACCCGGGCATAAGTTATGGCAAATGCCATGGCTGACCAAGGAGGGTACTCCCTTAGAACTCCTGAGGAAAACTCACCAGATGCTAACTTGACGACGGAAAGCACAGATGTTACGGGCGTTGATTTTCCGTTAGGAGTGGACAGAGAAGAACTCGGAGAAACGGTGTGGGTGCTGGCCTCGACGTCAATAATCATAGTTGCAGTTGTTGGATTGTTCGGCAACTCTCTCATCATCGTCGTGAGCCGAGAAGTTTTCCGACAAAGACCAAACATGCCAAACCTTCTGCTGATCTACCTTTCCTGGACGGACGTTCTAAACTGCTCACTTGGCGTAGCGCCACTGGCGTTATCCTACTATTTCAAAATCTACGTTAACCAAGCCATGTGTGACTTTAACGCCACGGTACTCTTAGCGCTTAGCGTGGCGTCCCAAATGATCGTAGCCCTCATGTCGATCGATAGATACTGGGCATTGCTGCACCCCTTCTCCTACAACCGCCATTTTGGTTACGAGAAGTCGAAAATCTATCCCGCCTTGATTTTCATCTTTCTCTACACGATAGTTGTTTCTGTCCTCCCCCTGTTCGGCTTGGTTCAGAACGTACCCCAGTATCCCAACTCGTACTGTATGTTCGACTGGACTGACGAAAGCTCGAGCGGGAGGGTGGTTGTGTACATCAACGTTGTCAACATGTTTCTGTGCCTCTTCATCATAGTGGTGAGTTCTGTTATTAGTGTATTTTTTATAAGATATACAAAACACAACGCCTGTCATTGATTTATTATTACAGTTGATGAAAAAGAGAGGAATATTATATTTATTTGCACTCACTGAAATACGCGTGATATAACATTGTTAGCCTACTTTTACGCTTCAAGGGAGCAGCCGATATTGTGCGTGGTACTGCGATTGAGTTATCCATGTTAAAGGTAGACTTTTAGGTCTATCAAACTGACGTACTCTACAAGGCGATTAGGATATATTTTTCAAACATAGTCGATCGGCTGAAACCTAATTTTAGTACATGCAAAAACAGGCGAGAGAGGATATTCGTATACAATCTGAAAGGCCAACTTTTTGTGTGTAAAACCCTTGTGTTAAACCCTTGTGTAAAAAGGCACTAAAGCTGTGGTTTTAGTTGTTTGGACGATATTTGCAATAGAAAATGGGTACAAGTGCTACATGACAAAACTTTTTTGTACAAACACTTTAAGCCTCGCGTTTACAACTAGCTAGCTTAAACATGCAAAATGACAGAATGTAAGCTAAATTCTTGACAGACACCCCTCCATTTTTACAGGAGAAAGAATTCCGTGGTTTTATTGCTTAGCTACCCGTGTATTCGTTTTGTATACGTCTACTTTGATAGGTACGGCGTACCAAGGATAACCTGTACTCCATTTGACTTGGTAATCACTTTGCCCAAACACTTTTTAAAAGTTTATCACTTCCCAAACAGACACATTTAGCGCCAAACCACTTTCAGTGTAGTGTTGTTACCACAGACGGTTTGGTATTTGTAACAATATTTCTTCCTTTATTTAAACTTTGAGGAAGCAGACAACATCATGCCAGAATCAGTAATAAGATCAAACAAAACCTCACTTCACCCGGTCCCGTAGCATCACCGGCCTCCGGTGTAGCTATACAATCAGCACACAAGATAAAACAAAGAGGCGTAGATCCCACCTTCTGAGATAATGATAATATTGAAAGACTACAACAATACTAAGGAAAGATAACTCTAGCAAAGACAACCGTGATGACGATAATAGTAATGATCAAAGTAACGATGAACAAATGAACAAAATTTCAATAACTATGAATAGATTAAGAAGCGGAAGTTGGAAATGGTGCTGAAAGAAATATCATGTTACCCCAGGTAGTAAACGCCATTGTTGCTGCGTACATGCTCCGGTTGAGACGAGTGCGGCCCCGACTCTCAAGCAGGGACTCGGAGATGGGCGCTACAAGGCCAGCAGGTGTGCAGGAATGCAGGTAAATCTCTCATTAATTCATCCATCCATCTATCCATTCATCCATCCGTCCATCCTTCCATCCATCCTTCCATCCATTCTTTCAATATACCCGTAGATTCATTCATTCATTCATCCGTCCATCCATCTATTTATGAACTTTTTCATGATTGACCAATTTTTTTGAATTTTTAGAAAAGGCAGTTGAAGATTTAGGTTTGAATAATAAAATATTGGCATCATCGTATAACCTACAAGCCTACAGTACTGAAGTCCGTCCACGTGTCCGTTTCCAGGTTGGAGATACAGGTGGCCAAGTTGACACTTGTGGTGGCTGTGGCATTCTTCTGTTCCTGGTTCCTCTTTGCTGTGAGTAGTGCAGCCGTTACCGTTCATTGTATACAGTTCTTCAACTATATGATTGTTACCTTCGCTAGAAGGTTATGTTTTCAGTAGGTGTTTTTGTGTCTGTCTGTCTATGTGTGTGTGTACGCATGCATGTATGTATGTAGTTTACCAGCATAAGTCCAGAACGCCTAGATAGCTTGTCTTGATATTTGGCACGTGGGTAAGTCTTGATGAGATTTATATCAGAAACGATTAGATTTTTGGGCCCCCTAGTGTGCTGTAACAGTACTGCAGTGGAACTTCCGGTTTTGCTATTTGGAGTTCTGAACATGCCGTGGGCATGATATTTTTAGTAGTAGATAGCTCTTGATATCAAAAGTAAGTGGTATAGGTTTGGGCCCTCTAGTTGAATCATGAAAAATATTGTATAAAACCTAGTGCATCGAACATGTAGTACAATCATTGTGACACTTCAATATGCCGCCTTTGGGCAATAATCACCATGGTAAAATTAATACCAGCCTTACAGCTTCGGCTATGGTTAAACAGTCCTATACGAGAATGAACCTATAGCAGGATATCAAAATTACAACATGTGACAAGGTAAAAATTCTTGGTAAGAAAATTTACTTTGAAAATGACTTGAACTGTCAAAGTGATGAAGTTGCCCTTTCCTTGTTAAAATCTATTCTGCAGTTTTGTATTATTTTTCTTCTCCTTTACAAGGTTTTCTAAAATTCTGTTGAAGAGAAATGACTAGTTTATCTAAAGAAATTATTGAAATACTCTTAGTAACCTTAGATGACACGACACACCCTTTTATTGTGCGTTGTAATTAAAATTTCCCTACCACTGAGTGCTTAGTAAACTTCCTCCTGATAACGTTATACATCAAATGGTCTAAAACACAACACTTGAAGGGTTAAATATATGCGGAGGAATATTGAAGTAGTGTTACCAACAGTTTCGTCGCGCACCTTTGATATCACAAAATACTTCAAACTTCGACGACAATATTGGACATTTTCAATACTATGTAGTAGACAAATGTAGTTCAATCAATAGAAAATGAAGGTGTACTATGAATAAACTACGCCTACGTATTACCTTCGAAAATTAATATCAATAGTTTGCAAACACCTCTCTACGTGACAGGTGGATTTGATATATTTTCAAAAGCAAATTTCTCTTACGAGTGAAATTGACACAGGACAGTATGTGTTTATACAAGGAATATTGCTTTTATGAAACCATAGCTGGACGCTAGAGTGCAAATTTGCTACCACTTTAGTGTTGAAAACGTGGCAGAACAAAATGTCGTAATGCCTTACGGTATGAAGAGCACGTAAAATTCAAAGAGGCGAGGTGACAATGCCGATAGAGCTATAGCCTATTGTTTCCCACATGTCATAAAATCATCCCGATTAGACTACTATATGGTATGGAATACTGATATGGAATAAAATATTACATATTGCCCAATTAATAACAGTATATTCTATTCATTATATATGAAAACAGTAGGTTTATCCTAGTATAATACGCTGATGTTAAGAACAAGTTTCGGTGAACAGTGAGCATCGGCCGACTCCTAGGAATCACAAACGATCCCTAAGAATCGCGTTCTGATCGAGAACACACCGAGAGTTTCACTGCGGAAAATGCCATTTCGAGCTCTCAGACTCGTCTGCCGATCGATTTTGGCGCCATCGTGACACGGGTGTAAGTGCTGTGGTTGCGACTGCTGCCAAATGTAGGATCTTGTTTGCATAAAACTTCAAGACTCCCTTGCTAGAAGACTACAGGATATCAGCTCATATATGATCAACCAATAAAAAAGTCTTTGTCATTTTTGCACTTGAAATTGCTAATTTCTCACAGAAGTATTTTGTTCGACGTTGTGTGCACCACGTTTGGATGTCGTTTGGGTGATGTGTGCACCATGTCACGTTTGGATGTCGTTTGGGTGATGTGTGCACCATGTCACGTTTGGATGTCGTTTGGCTGATGTGTGCACCATGTCACGTTTGGACGTCGTTTGGGTGATGTGTGCACCATGTCACGTTTGGATGTCGTTTGGGTGATGTGTGCAGTTCTATGCTATTACAGAGGTTTAGTAGTAACAAATATGGACTGTGTTTTCATTTTTGTATGCCATTCGAGTGCATATACATATAAACTTTAATGATTTTGCCGTTTGAAACGGCAAAATGTAGCGATTGACTTATTTTGAACCGCACTGGCATTGCTTTAATGTGTAATGATTAAGATGCAATGGTCTGAAATCACACATACGCACACACAGACAGACACTCACACACCCCTACCATTTACACTAAACTCCCCCAAATTCTCTATTATAGACACGTATTCTGGCCAACCAAATCGGGACGTGGCCGGACAAAGATCTGGACTACCTTGGCGCAAGACTGATGACGTTTAACAGCATCATCAACCCCGTCATCTACATCATAATGAGGCAGTCGTGCCGCAGAGGATGCTGGATGATCATCAAGTCCGGGGTACATTACGTCACATTCAAAATGGTGGCCGCTCCTACCATGTCGTTAGCTGACACTATCGCCGCATGATAGTTTGACTTCGTGTACTGTACATCAATTCACAAGTTGAAAAGAAAAGATTCCAAACGGTGGTTTGCAAAGAGGCGAGACCTGTGTTTGTAACATATACGGTGTAAGACAGATATAATACTCATAAAAAGAGTAATTTTGTTTTTTCAGCGGGTTTCTTCAATGCAAGGTAACTTGGCCAAGTTCTAGGCAATGAACTTAGGGGATGGGTGGTTAAAACCAGTATGCTACGAGATAACGGTAAACATTTGTTTTGAAGACATTGAAGATTTTTTCTAGTCGTCTCAATACTGAAAAATATTCCAAATGGAAATGGATGGGTGAGGGTTGGATAAAAATTAAAAATCAAAGCATAAAGACAATGAACTAGTGGACTAAAATTAAAAAAGGAAGTTCACGGAAGATTGTATAACATATAAAGACAAATATTTGTTTTGCTGGAACAAGTTATACAGCCACTTAGAACTAGCCATTGGCTAAAAAATATATTTATTTTACTTCCTTCCATCTAAAGTGATACATTTGTACCCTATTTGAATGTCGTTTTGTTCTTGTTAATATCTACCTCACGACTAAACACAAGTAATTTCAATAGTTTTGTAACGTTAAGTATCTTGTTAGTGCTGTTCCGTTCTATATATTTTCTTACTCTATTTAATCTAGCAAGCAATTGTCGTTGTATTGTGGAATAAAAAGCTGTTAGGAAGCTTTTGGAATTTGTTTTCTTTGTTTCTTTGTTTGTTCGTTTTTGTTCTAGGTTATGAGTCTCTTGAAGCTTTTAATTTTAAATAGAAGAGCATTTATTCAAGTTCATTACTCACCAATGCTAACGGACATGCGCAGTCATGCATGTTGATCAGGAAGCGAAAAAAAACGGAAGTTTTATGTTATTTTGAACAGACGCCCCAAGAGGTGAGGTAGTAGTTAATACTGCTCCAATTTCTTTGTGTAGATTATCTTCTTACTACTCAACTGCTTTTTTTCTGTAACACTGTAGAATGGGCATTCCTGTTTGGCATGTAGTCTGGGACGAAAAGAAATTCAGCGGGCTTTTTTAACTGTATACATTAAGTACATACGTATACATGTTTGTAATGGTAGACTTAAGACAACCAACTATACCCATTTATACTATATGGCTATTATTTAAACAAAACTGTCGGTTTGATATTCATGAAACTATAATGCTAGTTCACATTGAGTCCGTGAGGAAACATATACCCGATGTATTTAAAACAGGGAACTTAAGCTTAAGGATATCAAGTCGACGGACGGTGGTTTCAAGGCTGAAACTGCAATATTTTGAAAACAATGCAACTGGAACCACCGTCCGTCGTCTAATATAATCCCTAAATCTTCCTTTTTTAAATACATCGATATAGATAAAGCCCGCAGATAAAGGTGAACTAGTGGTATCAAATTTGGTTGGGAGTTCAAACTATAGCAAATGTTTATAGGCCCAGTCTCTTCAATGCTAGTATGACAGCTGCTTACACAGTTTTACAGTACTTCCGCAAAACCGGTGTGGCAATGAGGAACTTGTTTGGCAGATACTAATTATAGCTGTCAGGAAATAGTGGTTGGGTTAATGCCGGGAATCCCCAAAAGAATTAAATTGGTAAAATGTAAAAACATTAGATCAACCATCACAAAAAGAGGGAAGTGCTAGCTTTCCCATTTACCCGAAATACGTTGAAGTCTCAATGCTTCGTTCTTTTACGTTATACCTATATATAGTATGTTCGTCTTCTTTAACTGCCAAACATGCCGGCGCAAACGTAGCAAAGATAGTTTGTGTCTACTTGTATTTCAACCGGCAGTCATCTAGGAAATAGTACCTACAGTTAGAAACAGTGCTTATCACTTCCGTGTAGGAACCGGAGGTATTGTTTTCGGTGTGTCCGTCTGTCTGTGTCCGCAGTTAGTTCCGCACGTCCGGCCACAGTGAGAGAAAGTGAAGGACAAAGGAGTTGCAGAGAGAGGGAGGTAGCGAAGTTCAAAGTTCGTAGAATTAACCTTTTATCACTTTTATCTGAATATCTGGAATAGGCTATATTCATTTGAAAGGAGGCATTGTGTTTGGGTCAGCCTGTTTGTCTGTGTTTTCTCAGTTCTGTATTTTCCATATGCTTGTCACCTTCACTGTAGAGTGACAGGAAGTCATCAATGGACACACAGTGAAATATTTTTGAGAGATCTTCAAAATATTGCTTTCATCTTGCTTCGTCATGCTTACAATCAGCATATAAACTCAAATGTTTGCAATAACGCAATAATCGAGCTCGCCCTCATGACTTTCTTGTGACGTTGGCTTTTTTTCAACGTTCGCACTTTTTAAGTCCCTGGACGCCTCGACCTTTGCTATTTGCACAACGAAGCTCGCCATTTTGGCAGCTTGTGTGAATGGTCTATTTCGAAAAAAAAAAGCAACGTTGCCTCACACATGGTAGCTCAAATAGCTGACTTGCCCCATGCCCTTAGTCATTACGTTAGAGTTGACTTGAGGTATATTTACAAATAGATCACTACAAGGATAAAACCGTTCAATCAATATTTGCCGGAATATCAGATAAAGGGGAGAAGACTTGTGTAAGATGGGGAGGGGGGGTCATAAATCTATGGCATGAAGTTTATTTAACCCGGCGTTCTTACTTTTTTTTTCATTTCAAGGCCATTGACCTTTCTTGTCCTTTCCTGTTGATGTTTATCGTCTACCATAAACAATACATTGATTTAACACCTTCAGAAGGCATGTCAGACTAGTATATGAACAAGCGCTACTATGGACACCAGTTGAACTTACGATAGCATTGTTAATTATCAGGTCACTAGCCTTTCAACTAAAATCATGTGATAAAGACTTCTGTTTTGCTAAAATGTCTTCAGTGATGCAACTGTCTTGAAATATTGCAATTTTATCACATGAAAGTCACGCGTAAAACGCAGCCTTGTGGTCACGTGATAGCTTGAAGTGTTCTCATTGGTGTTCAGTTCAGGTGTTCCGGCTTAAAGAGCTAGTATATAAAGGTCTCTGGGGACTTTAGACCAACCGGCGGTAGGGAAAAGACACCTAAGGTGACCAGAATCTTCGACTCTGAGGTAAGGGAACTGGCCTGCTATTTCTAGTATTCATTTCTTGTTTGAGACTGCAATGCAATTTCAAATGTGTGTGTGTGTGTTCGTGCATGTGCGTGCGTGCGTGCGTGTGTGTATGTGAGAATGACAGTATGTATTCCGAAACCCTTCATACGATCAAACGCACCACAACGCTACAGGTATTCAACAAAACATTGCAGTGAGAGTCAACATTCAGAAAGTCCAAATGTATCTTCCCCTGCTCGGTCAAAAGTTGAGATAATGGAAGGTCTGTTCATCGAAATGTGTAGACCGACGTTTGAACAAAATTCCTTTACTGAAAAACTTTGTTTAAACTTTGTAAGTGTCCCTTCTGTAGTGGTGTAGTAATAGTTCTATGCAGTGTCTATGATGTACACGTTTCACCGAAGGTGTTTGCCGCCACATGAGGTCCTCGTGACAGACGACCTTTTACCTCAGCAAACAACGGCACACCTACCTGCGGCACCTTTGTTAAATATTCACCAACCGGAGTCTCGTGGACCTCATGTGACCAAGTCATAAATATTAATCTAGATGACAATTGAAATCCTTCAAACACCTGCAAGATTTAAAGATCCTCCCTGTGTCTCCTTTCAATATTGTATGCATAAAATAGAACCTGGGTGTAGTATGCACTATATGTTATCAGAAAGTAGTCTGGCACAGCATTCTGAATTTTGTACAATGTTGTTTCTTCCAATATTGCATAGACTAGAATCTACATTTTATTGTTACAGTATTAGACTATTGTTACTATAGACATGTAGCTATTTGTCTTATACAATATACTTAAGTTTGCCTTACGTTTGTACCCGTTTTACAAATGATGTGCAATAAAATTTGACTTGACTTGACCTCAGCTTTAGGTGTATAGGGGCAGTGCCCGTTCCCTTTTCTATAGCCCTTGGGCCACTACAGTAGTGAGTTAGCGGGTAGTGGGAGCAATGATAATGTTGTAAAATCTGAATTCAGTCTCTCTTCGGTCTCCATTCAATGAAAGGGGAGGGGGGCTTTGTTGCGATCTTTACAAATAAATACGAGGTTTACAAATAAACAGTTCCAAAGGCATGTTAAGAACGGCAAAATAAGTAAGTTTTAACATTTGCTCGTAGATTAAAAGGACAATTTCAACGTATTACGACAGCACATGTCTTGTGTTTTCATGCCAAGATCAAGCTAGTGTAAGTAACACTTATGGAATCCATGTGAAACAAATTGTAATAAACATCTCCTTATCATCATTTCAGACGCTATACATCAAGATGAAGTTCCTGATTCTTGTTCTTTCCGTCACCATGGCAACAGCCATGGACGTTGAGTGGGAGGCCTTCAAACTTACACATGGTAACTACCCCATCAGTTATAATGTTGATGAAATATAACATTGTGTGTTCTAATTTGTATTTGCTTTCCTGTAAATATAGCAGTTAGCATAATTGATTGTATTTGGGGTGTCAGATTCTTAGAGACGTAGTAACTTGCTTAAGAGAAAAGAATTATCGCCGTTCGTACAAAGCAACATGTCGTGTATGACAATTTTTATAAGCTAGAGAATAGTAGAGATACTTCAACTTATACCTACTCCCATACAACGACATTGAACAAATCAACCACAATAGTAAAATGTCTCTGGTAAATAATTCCAGGGTCACATTTTGAAACATTAAATGTATCTATATCAAGAAATATGCCCCAATTATGTCTTTTGTGTCATACTTTTTGATATCACAAACTACCCGGTCAGGAGCCGATTTGGAAATGTGGCTTTAGTATAAACTGTGTTTTTCTACAGGAAAGCAATACAAGAGTCCAGATGAGGAGAACGTGAGACGCGCCATCTTTAGGGACAACAACCAGATGATCAAGGAGCACAACCAGGAGGCAGCCATGGGCAGGAGGTCGTACTTCATGGGCATGAACCAGTTTGGGGACCTGGTAAGTTGGCATTCATATTTCGAGTTCTCTCGTCCATTTATCATGTTTCTGCAAATTTCGATGTAATCCACCGCGACAACAGGAAAACTAAAATAGATAAAAATTGCTTGTATTGCATTTTTTTAGTGTTCGTTTGATGGTTTAATTTGTTTGCTGGCTGATTGATTTAGTTGGTTTGTTGCTTGCTTGCTTGCTTGCTAGGTTGCTTGCTTGCTAGATTGCTTGCTAGGTTGCTAGCTTGCTAGGTTTTTCACTAGGTTGCTTGCTTGCTAGGTTGCTTTTTTGCTTGCTTGATAAGTTGCTTGGTTGGTTGCTTGCTTGCTTGCTAGGTTGCTTACTTGCTAGGTTACTTGCTAGGTTGCTTACTTGCTAAGTTGCTTGCTTGCTAGGTTGTTGTTTTGCTTGCTTGACAAGCTGCTTGATAAGTTGCTCTGTTACTTGCTTGCTCGCTTGCCTGTGAGAATGAGAATTGAGTCACTTAAATACCTTTCTCCAGGCACACAGTGAGTATTTGGAGCTTGTCGTCGGTCCCGGCCTGCTGCCGCTGAACCTGTCTACTCCCTCAGAGAACGTCTTCGAGAGCACGCCGGGGCTCCAGGTTGATGACACCGTAGACTGGAGACAGAAGGGCGCGGTAACCCCCATCAAAGACCAGGGGCATTGCGGGTCTTGCTGGGCCTTCAGCACGGTAAATATACGAAAGGATTTTGTTATATCCAAATCTGACGAAGGGAAGCCACTACAGTGATGAAGTAGTGATGCACGACGTGTACCTACAGTTACAGTACTTTATTACATTTTATTTGTTTCACAAGTTTATAACATTGACAATGAATTAACAGAAATTCGGAATGTGCAAATTATAAAACCCATTCCCTTATAAGACACTCAAAACTTTTCAACTTCGATTCATGTCACTTGAGATAAATGGATTGACTTAAGATTTAAAATCAATAAATGGAAGGTAACCCTAAAACGTGTTCCTATCATCCCGATCAGAATCTTTGCCGACAAAGACTCCGTCATGTGATCGGGAATCTCTTCCGGTAGAATCGGCGATTTTATCAGATAGTACACACAGATCAGAAATCTCCTCCCTGACACATGTATGTGATTCTTCCTGTCTCCTGCAGACTGGGTCATTGGAAGGGCAACACTTCATGAAGACAGGCAAGCTGGTGTCTCTCAGCGAACAGAACCTGCTGGACTGTTCCAGAAGATTCGGTAACAAGGGCTGCGAGGGCGGGCTCATGGACCAGGCGTTCCGTTACATCAAGTCTAACGGTGGCATCGACACAGAGGAGTGCTATCCCTACATGGCAAAGGTACGATACTTCCCTGTAGATTAGAAGCCTCTTCCATTCACCCATTGATCTGGACTTTCATGGCGAGTTCCACCACCTCTGACCTGTACTTCCTGTCACTCGGGCAAGTCTGACCTTTGCGGTCATCTTCCCGCTTCCTTCCTGTCACTGTACTGGCATTACATTCAAAGAACAAGGCTCCTTGGTTAGAATGTATCCAGTTGCATGATTTACTTTGTATTGTACCGAGTTCTCCATTTGACTCCATATCTTTATTGTGCGGAATGCTAAAGCAGTGTGTTTCTACCGACAGGATGAGAAGGTCTGTGATTACAAGACAAGCTGCAGCGGAGCCACGCTGTCCAGCTACACGGACATCAAGGCCATGGATGAGATGGCCCTGATGCAGGCTGTCGGCACCGTGGGACCAGTTTCTGTAGCCATCGACGCCAGCCACAAATCTCTCAGGTTCTACAAAAGTGGTAAGCAGGCCTTTTCGGAATTCTATTTATCATTTACATGTTTAGCCGTGAAAGACATACAACCAGGTCTGTGCTACCAACCAAAGGCTAAGAATACACAAACTTCTTACTTACCTGTAGGCTTTGATTCTTTATTTCTATTATGGTCTGCCTATTTTTGTCTTTGTATCATCTCTGTCCCAACTTCGCATCTGTTACTTTCCTTCAGTATCTCTCCATAACTCTAAGTTACTTGCCAATAAAATTTTACATGCTGAATCGAAGTTTCGGAATCCTATCTGTTACTTTCTTCAGAGCTGACATGATGTACCTGAAAACTGTTGTATTTACAGACATACTCCAATCATTGAGGCTTTATCATGATAAACTTTCCTTGCTCCTATATTGCTTGACTCATTTTTCGTTCTCAGTTTCCTCTTTAACCTCTCACATCTGTAAGATAAGAGAAACAGGGTACAAAGTAAGCGCATGAGGCTGAGTGTAGTTAGTTTCTGATCAAAGCCGTTCTACTGTTGGCAGGTATTTACGATGAGCCCGAGTGCAGCAGGACGAAGCTGGACCACGGAGTGCTGGCGGTAGGCTACGGCTCCATGGATGGCATGGACTACTGGCTAGTCAAGAACAGGTAAGAGAGAGAATAGATGTATTGGTAGTAGTTGACACGCTTTCAAAAAGGGTTTGTACTAATAACCTCCACTGAGAAGCCCAACGGAAGACTAATTTCCACGGAGAAGCTTCTTGGAACAGTTCATAGAAGAAGCTCCCTTGAGGTCTCTCGTACAACCCTGCCACAAGTAGTATCCCGATTTTAGGGGATTTTATGAAACAAAACAATAACAAATTGCTGATGCTTGTATCTTGGTGTATGGTGTCTCCATTCAATGTCTTCAAAATACATTGCAATCCGCTATCTTGCATCATGTATCTCAACATATACGGTAGTGTTGTACATAAGTTATGTCTAAAGAGACCAAGCTTGGAAATCGTTCAAGAAAGGCATGATATGAAATTCAGCACTATGAATGCAAACAAATAAAACATATAACGGTGTAGCAGGTAATTAAGTAGCAAAGTATCAGTATAAAGACTACTGTGGTGCACTTGTGATTTACCGTTCGTAATTTGTGTAACGTTATAAGATCATGCTGCAAAAAGCATTTAATTTACCTACTATGTAGATATAGTCGTAGAAAACAGTAGGAAAATCTTTTGTTGTATTGATAACTTATTCATATGTATAGCTACTGTATTTGGATCAATTTAACATTGTATTGTATTGACCACTACGTACAGTTGCATTTGATATCTTCATGCCCCAATTGAATAGTTTTATCTAACATACTGAAACCTACTGTGCAGTTCTGGCAAAGTTCCAACAGTTGATGATTGATGGTCTAACAAGCATAGTGCAATGAGTTCAGAAGATGGTGCACCTGATTTTTCTGTTTGCCATTGTTTATGTTTACCACGTTTCCTTTGATTGACAGCTGGGGGTCTGCATGGGGTGACATGGGATACGTCAAGATGACTCGTAACAAGAACAACCAGTGCGGCATCGCCACCAAGGCCAGCTACCCTGTGGTCTGATTTAAACTGACCATGCTTCTTAACTCTTTAGATTTTACGGTATTTTATGAAAGAAAACAATAAAAAAAATGTTGATGAAAATCTTGTGTTTTGGTATATAATGTCTTCATTCCTGTGTATTATAAGACATTGTAATCCGCTGTCTTGCAGTACGTATCTTAACATGAACGATAATGCTGTACATAAGTGATGTCTAAAGAGACCAGGCTTGAAAATCATTCAAGAAAGGCATGATATGAAATTCAGGTTCCAACCTTAAGATGTATAGAAGGGAAAAGTTTATAAGGCTTTATCATGAAGTCTTCCGGCACTTTGAAATATAGAAAGACTTGGAAATGGTCTTACAATGAAAGCACTTTTTAGATAACTATTTGGACGTTTATAACATTTATTATTTTTTAATTACAATTTGAAATGTCCTTTGAGGATTGCAATTGTTATAAAACGCTATATGATTCGTCCATTGACATTCAAAAATGTGTGTACATTTCGTCAACGGAATGCCGTACCGTTGCCCATGATTGCTTTCTTCTTTTTTCTTAAATCATA
>NC_049987.1:14089746-14102603 GCF_000003815.2 Branchiostoma floridae | reverse complement strand
GTCAGAGGTTATCGCCTTATAAAAGCAGCCGGGTGACCTACACCTCCTTCTGACTTGGCTTGGAGAGACTTGCAACAGGTGTGTCGTGTGACTATCAATAAGGTAAAGTTTCTACACCTTTCCTATCACTTAGACTCTGTAACCATAGCCGTGGTATCACAACAAGAAAGCTATTTCATGCAGACTGCCAATGTGTAGATTTAGAAACTGCAGTTCAGGCAACTTATAAAGTCATGTGCCTTTTCCTTGTTCTACGTGCCTGTGCGTGCATAAATCAGGTGTAGAAATATGTATCAGAGACAAAATACCTTTGTTTCCAAGCTTGATTTACTTCGTTAAAACAGTTTGTAGAGGCGATATTTGCTGTATCAAGAGCAACTGTGTTCATTATCAAAGTAATCTACCATATGTCATGTTGATGAGATAGCAAAGTGGCTCAAAATCGACCAGTTTGCTCTGTGTCAGAACAGGGCAGTCTTGGGTTAACGACACCTGAAGTCACGAGGCAGTCTTGTGGTACCTTATACACACAGTCAGTGTTTGCCGAGTCAGCCATTGCGTAAGCCTACCTTTGGCCACCAAAATTGCTAACAGCCCGTTACGTCTAGTTCTGCAGAATGATGCAACGCATTCGCAATTTTCGGGATACTGTTGTTAGAACCATCCCCGCAAAAGCCAAATGAATTCTGTTTGACATGCATGCATGCTGTCTTTGATGCCTTTAAAGACGAGAATGTGAACGAAATTGGTATCTTACGATCTTATGAGCTCATATAATTAGATCTTCAAGGTTCAAAATTAGTTACCAAATAGCTCTTAACTGTAACGCGCTTTTCCAATATGAGCTTGTAAACAATTCAATCATATGTCCTTCGCATTCACAATAATGGACCTGTCAGCGAATTGACATCTCATGTTTACCCGTTATCTAATACATATCAGTTGTATAAACAACAGCTGACAGATGACTGTTGTACAATTAAAATGATCCGTGCATAAACCTTTGGACTTTACGGTATTGTTACACAATTGCCGAGTCACTTCTCATGTGACTTTTTTTTTCATCTCGTGTTTTTGTTGCCAACGTGTATGAATGTTTCAAATAACTTTATCTACTTGACCTGATATTACTTGAACTCTTATTGACCATGTTGGCAACCCATATTGGCAATGACCATCTTACACAAAGATACAGAACTGATGACATCATCAACACCACCTAATCAAGTATAATAAAGTGTCAAAACAACTGCTTAAGTGCAGCTAACTTTTCGAGAGATAGTGTAATAAAGTCACTTTTATCCCTACTCTTCACTACTATTCATAATTGCAGAACATAAGTATTTACGAGCATTTTGTCTTCCTTTTTTTCAGCTGCTGAAATCAAGATGAAGCTTTTGATCTTTGTTGTCTGTGTTGCCGTGGCAACGGCCATAGATCCTCAATGGGAGGCCTTCAAACTTCTTCATGGTAAAAAGAACGTTTTCTTTTTCTTGAACTGCTATGGTTATATTTGAAAATGGTTCTACCTCTTTGTTGGCGTCTTTTGCAAGTCTAATCACAAATTTACACTGGTATCATTCAGTACATTTATCGTTCGCAATGGTTCAAGAAAACAATTTTGTTCATAGAAGATAGTCATATTTGATGATGATGAATGCGATTGTGATTATGATGGTTATGAAGACGACATTTTCCATTGAAAGGCAAGCAGTACAGTGAGTACGAGGACGGTGCCAGATACGCCATATTCCAGGAGAACAGCAGGATTGTGAAACAGCACAATGAGGAGGCCGCCATGGGCAAACACACCTTCTTCATGAGGATGAACAAGTTCGGCGATATGGTGAGTAAGGGGGGGGGGGGGAGTCCTTGTTCGTTCGACTTCTAGCTAGATCTGTCATTACAAAATACCGTGGTTAAAGCTACAGATAAACTCCTCCCCCTACCGGTCGGTGTATAATGTGCCCATCTCCATTTCTATAGCTCTCGGGCCACATATCAGGGGGGCATGGCAAAATACGTATTATGTAGATTAGAAAATGTAAACAAACAACAACAAAATATGACTATTAACTAGGACAAGACATCGCCTCACACAAAAAACAAAAAACACCTGTCTATACACAGTGTGGGTTTCTGTTGGTGTTTTTACAATTAACCAAAATCTCTTGAATCCTCAGACAAACGAGGAGTTCCAGATGCTCGTGATCGGGTCAGGTCTGTTGTACTCCAACAAGACCCAGCAAACCGAGGGGGGAGTCTTTGAGAGCCTGCCGGGACTGAAGGTCAACGACACCGTGGACTGGAGACAGAAAGGTGCGGTGACGAAGGTGAAGAACCAGGAGCAGTGCGGGTCCTGCTGGGCCTTCAGTACGGTCAGTACCACGATGATTTTCTCTCATCATAAACTGTACATAATGAAAAACGTCTGCAAAGGGACTTTTAAAATTTGATTTACTCTATTTTACATAGCGTTCCAGTGGAATGAATGCAAAAACAAACCAATCCAAAGCATTCTAATTTCTGTTTCTATCTCTCTCTCTTAGACCGGCTCTCTGGAGGGTCAACACTTCCTGAAGTCAGGCACACTGGTTTCCCTGAGTGAACAGAACCTGGTGGACTGCTCCCGTAAGGAGGGGAACAAGGGTTGCCAGGGCGGTCTGATGGATCAGGCCTTCAAGTACATCAAGACCAACGGTGGCATCGACACTGAAGAGTGCTACCCATACAAAGGAAAGGTAAGATTATAAAAGACTTATGATGTTTGCAACACTTTGTTTCTTGTGGCTGTAACACTTACTTTATCATAGCTATTCGCATAACAGTATAAGAAATGTAGCGGGTCCCAGTCTGAGTGTACAGGCGGGTTTTCGGAAAAACCTGTCCAGTCCGGAATGCGGAAAACCCTGTCCAGTCTGAAAAGAGGGTCTGCATGGGGGTATACGTTGTAAGCTACTAAGTACTAGTATACAACAACATTTTTTTATCTTTAGTATGGCTAAGCACAGAAATAACATCAACTTGAAGTGTGACACAATGTCATACAAAAATTATAACTTAACAAAAATCATCATTGTTACTTCTGTGCATCATATAAAAAACTTCTACTCTTTAAGTCTTTGAGACTGAACATGCTATTAGCCTTACGACATAATTTTGCAAATAAAACACATTATTTTTTAAAAGGATACATAGTTTTATATAGCTCACAACCTGTACTAGGGTTTGAAAAATACAATCTCGGCTTTATTGTAGTGCATTGTAAAATATATGTAATGTTATACATTGTGTACTAAAGTCGTGTTGATATTGAAACCTTTCGCAGTCATTCTATTAAACCAGGATTTGAACAGACCAGCTCTCAAAATGAGTGCTGCACACTTATCATTTAAAGAAAACCTTTAAAAGCCTGTCTTTGTAATGTATTGCCACTATTTAACAACCGGAAATTGACGGACACTCACTATCCATTGTTTGATGGACAATGGGTGTAATTCTCTCCCCCTCATGTCCTACCAGATAAGTCTTAATTGGGTACTTTGCATTTGACAGAACTGACTTTGTGTGCATGCATATTGCACCTTTGGGTCACTCATTATGCTGCCGATTCTATATAGTTATGTGTATCAGTTTTAGTGTAAGTGCTGTCTGAAGTAATAGTTTTAAGCATTGCCAGGAACCCCTATGCAGACCCTCTTTTCAGACTGGACAGGGTTTTCCACCCCATTTCCCTGTCTGGACTGGACAGGGTTTTCCGAAAACACAGGCTACAGAAAATAAGCAGGATACAGAAAATAAGCCTTTTATATAGTTCATACCTATGACCACATTGCATCACAGAACGAGAGAAAGTGCGAGTACAAGTCGAGCTGCAGCGGAGCCACCCTGTCCAGCTACGTTGACATCAAGACTGGAGACGAGGACGCCCTGATGCAGGCTTCCGCCACCATCGGGCCCATCTCTGTCGGCATTGACGCTAGCCACCCCTCCTTCCAGCTGTACGACCACGGTAAGAGAAACAGCACGTGTTTAATATCAGTGAATATTAACCTATCATCTTTACATGCCAGGCCCGCCGCTTCGGCATATGAAGCAACGGCCTTGACGTACTGGCCTGCGTTTCATCCTTTTGCTTCATTAGCCTTAGCCATTTGTCAGTCAATCAGATATTCTCCTTTCTGTTGTTGGAAGGAAAGTTACCGGCCAATCACGCTGCTTTTTTACCGTAGGCAGCAACGTGATTGGCTAGTGGTGGCTGAGTAGGGCTACTTGATACATGTAGAGGATAGGCCTGGCATGAGAAAATAAAATCCAATTAGCATCACACAGCAACATTCTAAGAAATCGTTGCTCTGTCGAAAAAAATCTAAATTTCAATTATGCCTATGAGGCTATCAATGGTGTTCAAACAAGCTGGGTTGTATTGCAGGTGTTTACCACGAGAAGAGATGCAGCTCCAAGAAGCTGGACCACGGTGTGCTTGTTGTGGGCTATGGTACTGATGGCGAGAAAGACTACTGGCTCGTCAAGAACAGGTCAGTAGCACTACGAACATCAACACATGTATGCTTATAACGTTATCAGTGAACGACTGTTGTAGACCATGCCAAAAGCTCTATCATTTGTTTTTGATTACATTGATTGGTTTGATTTATAACGTTGACCTCATCAAATTAGAAAAAGGCACCAGTGATTTGGTGGAAACACTTGCATCTTCAGATACGTACGTACATGTGGTTGACTTTAGAGCGCTGATAATCATACTGCAAGCTTGTATCACCATTTAACAAATTGATATATACATATATTGATTACAAGCCAATAGTTAAACAATCCACCAGCCACAAGAAACAATGAATTGGCTGATATGATTGTAAGTCTAACAATAATCAAAGCAATAGATTTGGAGTCACTATGTTTTGTTTTTCACAGCTGGGGCGAGGAGTGGGGCATGGAGGGCTACATCAAGATGTCCCGCAACAAGGATAACCAGTGCGGCATCGCAACTCAAGCCAGCTACCCTGTTGTCTAATTCAATGAATTCCAAATCTTTACTAGTAACGTACACAAAAACAGTGCATTTTCCAGACCGTTGGACGAATAGTTCTCGGTGATTGGCACAATAGTACTAGTCCAAGACTCGCCATCTGACATTGTACTTTTTCTTTAACTTCTGCTTTGAAGAATGCATACAAAAAATTTCTACCTTAACGAGCCCACGATAGTAAAGAAAACCTAACCTCTGCCTTTGCCTGTACGTGGAATAAAAAAAAAAGCCATAGAGTAAACTTGATGTACAGCATATCACAAGCAGCTTCAGCAATACTTTCAAAGTTACATATTCAGCTGTTGTAGATATCTTCCAAGCCTCTCCGTGAAAGTATAGGAAAATATATATCATGAACTGATACACATTGTATACTTTTTCCTTCAATAAAAAAAAAAGATGCCATATTTGATGTGTGCGCATGTTGATATTGTCCTTGTATGTCATATCATAAACAGCAAAAGACAATCAAGTAAATCGCAGAATTGTTGGCTGTTAATCTAAAACCAAAAACAGTAGCAAGTAGCATACATGTAAAAAAAATACAAAGTCAAGGCAAAGGCTAGGGAACACCAATATGCTAATTAGGAGACGCTCGTTGGTACTCTAGGATCACGTGACATCGCATGAGAATTGCTCTCCCGTTATTGGTTGTCGTCTACTACCAATCAAATCAAATGATAAAGGTTATCGCGTTATAAGAAGAACCCCGTAACCCTACACTTCCTTCTAACTTGACTGAATAGGAGTGACTACAGGTATGTCATGTAGATCTCCGTGATTTATAACGTTTGTATGCCTCATACTATGATCCGTATCTGTTTTACCGTAAACAATTGTGAGATATCTATTGGGGAACGACGACTTAAAAACTAGGGAGTTCAGACATGCATGGTGCTTTTCAGTGTCATTGCGTGGTTTTAAACTCTACGTTGGGGATAATAGATAGCATCAACCAGGTGCCATAAGCAGAAAAAGATTGCTATAGAGCCATTCCCAAGATTGCCTTGACTACCGAAATATGTGAAATTTTATTGATGATACATTAATGCATGTTTTTAAATGACACTTTGAAATTATGTATTTTTCTCGTGTGACGGAATTATGGCACATGGAGGAAATTATGAGAGTTGATGTTAGCTGTTGCCACTTTTATCATTCTATAGAATGGAGAGATTTCGAAGCTATGAACACACTTTGCTTAGTGCGTAAATGTAAGTTCGAAAAAGTGGTTGTAGAATAGAGAAAAATAAGCTGTGTCAATATAGAGTAGCCTTTATTTACGATACCCCCAGTCACGAGGTGGTCTCGTGCTAAGTAATGCACACAGGTAGCGTTTGTCGAGTCGACTGTTTTAAGTTTACCTTTGCCCACCCGGGGTACCCAAATGCTGACCTTTATACGTTAAGCATCACATGTACAGCCACATGGCGTCGATGAGGTAATTTCTTGCGAAAAGCTATGTGTGTTTTCGATCTGAAAAGTAACGCATGAAAGCAAGGAGGTCCCTTGATGAAAGTAACGGGCCTGAGTGAGACAGCATTTCCTACTACATCAGGGTTACATACATGTTAGACTTCATAACTGTAAACTTTCAAATATGTAACAAACATGACGAAATGCCTTCTATTTCATTTGAATATCTTACCAACGTGATGTAACCCTTTTCACACAATACCTAGCCTGATTCAATCTCGCTTATAGCAGTCCGCCCAACATCAGCCAGCCTCCTAGAGGGGCCAGTTACAGCCCCGGAAAACAGGGGTTGTGTCACACGGACTAACAAATACCCATTGTTTTTGAAAACAGGGTATTCAGGAATATCAAGTCAATTGAAAATATTGCAATTTGATACTATTGTCCGTGGTCTATATGGAATTATTTAGAATTGACACCGTATAAATGTGCTGTTACAGTATCAACCGGTATTTGCCGACTGAAGAAATAGACATCGCCGGTTGGTTCTTGCAACACAAATTGGCGACACTTGGACTTTACTATGTTACTTTAAAACACCAAAACCATTCTGGCCTAGTATGTAGGGCTATTTGCTAAAGGACAATCTTGATGAATAGCAGACATTTTTCATGTTTATATTTTTACCAAAACATTCTATGCCGGTAAACACTATGTTGTCATAAGAATTCCGAGTACCTATTATGAGAAAAAATAAGTCTTTCATAGATTCGCTTCGTCACAGTCTCTGTATCTTCTTCTATTCTTCCAGCTGCTGAAATCAAGATGAAGCTTTTGATCTTTGTCGTCTGTGTTGCCGTGGCAACAGCCATAGACCCTCAATGGGAGGCCTTCAAACTTCTTCATGGTAAAAAATCTTTTTTTCTTAAGTTTTACATAAGCCACAAGTGTCTCAGGCCATAAGTGTCTTAGCTTCTTCCAGTTTATACAAAGTTGAAATTAAGTCCTGGTTAAACTTAACGTTTGCAAATTATTAGATTTAGACACTGAAGGTGACAATCATGCCATTTGAGAAAAAAATTGAATTTTTACCACTGTTTTGACATATACAAAAGTATCACAATACGTTACATTCATAATTGACAATGTCTTCACAAATTCATACAAAGATTTACCGTACACAAGCATTACCTTTTTATGTAAGAAAAAATACTATGATTTCTTTCCGTAGAAAATGGCCGTGTAGTTGACTGCATTTCCTGGTTTTAATGGGTAATTTGCCGTTAATAGGCAAACAATACAACAGCCTATCTGAAGAGAATGCTCGGCACTCCATCTTCGAGGAGAACAGCAAGATCGTGAAGCAGCACAACGAGGAGGCCGCCATGGGCAAACACACCTTCTTCATGAAGATGAACAAGTTTGGTGATCTGGTAAGTTGAGATTCTGTCTTGCTATAAATATGACGTCGCAAAATTGCTGTTTAACTAAATCACATATTTACATTTGCTTAATGTAAACAACGTGACGGAAGTGAGTGACTTGCAACTTCGAATGTGTTCTTAAAACAATACAAGACTCTGTCAGGGTAGAGATCCGACAGAACGAAGTTCATAGACATTTGTGTGAAAATTTCGATTCATGTCACTTGGATCAACGGCTGGTGATAGCTTTAATATTTAGGATTAATATGATAACTTAGGATTGATAAATGCTTGGCTACCCTAACACTTTCCTTGCATACTGATTGAGTTTTTGTCTACAAAGACTCTGATCGAGATCCCTACCGACAATTCTTTTACATCGCAAGGTCTATCCAGACAAATCCTGAAATAGTAAAGGAATAGACGATGTAATCTCACACTAAATCGTTGCCGTTGTTTCAAGACACATATCAATGACCTTCACCATAAGCTAATTACCATATTCGGCATGTTTACTTCAGACAACCGAGGAGTTCCGAATGATCGTGATCGGGTCAGGTTTCATGCAGTCCAACAAGACCCAGCAAGCCGAGGGGGGAGTCTTCGAGAGCCTGCCGGGACTGAAGGTCGACGACACCGTGGACTGGAGACAGAAAGGTGCGGTGACGAAGGTGAAGAACCAGGAGCAGTGCGGGTCCTGCTGGGCCTTCAGTGCGGTGAGTATCACTGGACATTTCGAGTAGCTGTGAACAACTCAAGTTGTAAATTTGAATTTCAACCTGGGCATTGCCATTGGTTAGGAATGGAGTTAAGAATTAATCTTTATCAATAAGAATTATCTTACCTTTATGTACTTGCTTGGCCCATAAGTAAAAATATGCTTCCAAAAAACACAGACTCCACGGGACGTTTTAAGATCATAATCTTTCAGAACTGACTGTTATACATGCCACTTATGTGGGGTTTTTTGCCTGCACCAAATGCCTTCTTTTTGCTGTATCAGTTTCCATGGTACATTTTGTATCATATTCACATTCATTCAATGTTGATTTTGCCAAAAATATCATTTATCACATCATAGCACCAAATAAAACTACGTTGAGAATGACACGAGAGAAAGCACAAAAAAAAAGAAAACAAATAAAGAAAAATGATCATTTCTCCCTTAGACCGGCTCCCTGGAGGGTCAACACTTCCTGAAGACGAACAACCTGGTTTCCCTGAGTGAGCAGAACCTGGTGGACTGTTCTCGCAGAGAGGGGAACAAGGGCTGCAAGGGTGGGAGCATGGATCAGGCCTTCAAGTACATCAAGATGAACGGCGGCATCGATACTGAAGAGTGTTATTCTTACAGGGGAAGGGTAAGCAAAATTATCCCATTCCTCTATGTAGAGCCTCGCCATTGGCCGATGCAATTCTATTGGAGAAGCTCTGCTAAATCGGGCTTCCACTTTTGTGGGCGTGACGTACCTTTAGCCAGTTGTCAGCCAATCAGGAATCGCCTAAATGTTTTCTTTGGGTGAACTCTATCCTCTGATTGGCCGACAGCTGGTTAAAGGCCACCCCCATAAACGTGGAAGCCCCAGCCCAGCTTACCAGGGTCTCCCAACGTCTATTGTATAAGCTGCGTAAGAGGCTCTCTGCAGCCGTAGTAGAATGAATTATCCTTGCCTTTTGTTGTCCAAGTGATGACAGTAGGTTGATGAAAATGATATGGACAAGTCTAATAGTCCAACTGAATGGCATATTCAAATCTACACGTATTTACACTGTCCATAATAATTTTACTTTGACAATTTGAACCGTGACTCGAGCTCTCTCTAGTGATAAGCCGGTACGCTTTCAGCAGATACTACTTAATACAACATCTAACAGCTTACAAATATGTATTGTAGGTCTATATATATATATCCCGATTCTAAGCCTTTTTGAATGACATCTATTCCTTGCTAAGATAGATTTGCGAAGAATCAACCGATGATGATAGGGTTTACGGTATATTTTTCATAAGGAAAGGCATTCAATGCTTCCACGGGGTGTTGGGAAATACTATAAGTAACAGAACCAGACCATGACATGTCTTCTTGTCTGATTCTCCTGCTGCATTCCATACCAGGACGAGAGTATGTGCAGGTACAAGTCCAGCTGCAGTGGAGCCACCCTGTCCAGCTACACGGACATCAAGACTGGGGACGAGATGGCCCTCATGCAGGCTGTCAGCACTGTAGGGCCCATCTCTGTCGCCATAGACGCCGGACACAAGTCTTTCCAACTCTACCACCACGGTAAGAGTGTTGTGGATGTTTCACTGCTGCTGCGGGCAATATGTTGGTTCAGGTGCTTATCCAGTGTGATACATTATGGATAATATGGCGAACTTGAAGGCTCCCGAGACATAGACAAACGCCTCTGGACATGTAGAAAGCATGGTGAGACAGCAGTTTAGGGGCCTTCAACTTTGACCTTGTGCATGAGCAGTTAAACTGTGACCCGGCTTATTGCAGTACTAGAGGTTATACATATGTGTCAAGCAACATACGCATGGGATGAAGTGGATAGCCCCACGAATTGATCAAGGTGTTTAAAGCGCGTATGCACTTTGTGTCAAATATTTCCATTGTCGAAACGTTCTGCTGAGAACGTCAGTTTTTTTTTATTACATTGTGCATGAGCAGTTAAACTATGACCCGGCTTATTGCAGTACTAGAGGTTATACATATGTGTCAAGCAACATACGCATGGGATGAAGTGGATAGCCCCACGAATTTGTGTTTAAAGCGCGTATGCACTTTGTGTCAAATATTCCCATTGTCGAAACGTTCTGCTGAGAACGGCAGTTGCTTTTTTTTTATTACAAAAATCGAGTAAACTTAGAATTACCTGTCGACGTTTCGTTGAACTGCCTGGCCACTTCCTCGTGAGCTAGGTGTCGCTGCTGCATTGCACTGCAGCTAGGTGTCGCTGCTGCCGTGCAAAGAATGCGGTCCCAAACGCGACTCAACATGTATGCCCCCCTCGTCCCGTTTCATTACTGTTATAGATTTTCTGACCTGCATCGACTTCATTGTCATTGTCATTGCCATTGTCATTAATCCAACGAAGGCACAACTTTTCATCAATGCCTGGTTGTGGCAGAAGAACTTCAATAGTCCTTATTAATCTATACTCTGACATGTATATTCATGTTTCAGGTGTATACAGCGAGCCCAAGTGTAGTTCCAAGAAACTGGACCACGGTGTTCTGGCCGTAGGATATGGAACTAACGATGGAACCGACTACTGGCTCGTCAAGAACAGGTTAGTACTATATATGTATACCTTTATCTATAATACTATGTACAGAACTCAAATTAGTAAGTAGCCGTAGATCTTTAAAAAACTATTTCTTACTGAAACAAATACATCTAATTGGAAAAGTCACTGTATCGAGAATGTCGACCAATGAGAAACATGACAAATACACACACAGTGCCCATTGGCCACTTGATATAATTATATCACACAACCTGTTAGATGATTGGCTCAAACCTGTGTTTTTTTGTTTTATGGGCAATCCGTTTGACTGCCACAGATAGTCAGAGAAACTTTCATTTTACCTCATGTCAGCTATCCCTTAGTCTAGATATTTGACCGTTGTGGCCGTTTCTCCATTCTTCTCGCTCTTCTGTCCTTCCCATAGAAATTGCTTGTTACCAAAATTGCAACGAACATAGAGATTGAGACTCAGAGTTGTTTACAACTTTGTTTTGTTTACCACAGTTGGGGCGAGATGTGGGGCATGGAGGGATACGTCATGATGTCCCGCAACAAGGATAACCAGTGTGGAATCGCGACTGACGCCAGCTACCCTGTTGTCTAATGCAACAAACCCTATAGCTACAATTACGGCTAGGGAGAAAATACACCACTATACAGCACACTTAAAACCATACTACTCAACCAAAAAGAGTACCTTTGCGTATTCTATTGGTCGATTGGAATGTGGAATTGAGTATATACTTCCGTGTATTGTCTTGGTACATAACGTAGTGGCAATGGAATGAAATTTATATCAATTCAAAGAACACAAAATCTTGTAATTTACTGACCCAACAAACCACTATTACGAGCTTTGTCTGTCTTGGAAAGGAAAGAGTCATCTAGCGCTTTTCGGCAGGTCTGCATCTCCGATGGATTGTCAAACTTGAGTTTTCGTAGACGTGCGATGAGAGGTTGGACAAAAGTGCACGGAAAAGCCCTTGTATTATCAATAAAAATCCACAATGTATCATCGTGTGTTTTTTCGTCTTTTTGTCTATTAGTAGACAATGTTATTGAAGACTGTTCTTCCAAATACCACTTGTAATATTCTCATATTGTAATATTCTTAGATTGTAGGATGTGGGAAGGATTGTAACTTAACTTAAATGTCACGACTTGGTGTGAATAAGGGAAAATCTGACAGAGATAATCAACCATGATAAAGAAAAACAATGACATAAATTTACCCTGCAAAAAAGCGGCAAGGGCAGAGGCCAACTAGAGCCAATCGACACTGGCTGTTCGTCCATGGTCACGTGGAAAAAATGAGCTGAGGCTTGTCATTGGCTGTCTTTCATGGTCCAATCAAGACGTCACCATATATGTTTTGTATTTAATTTAGTAATCTAGTGACCCCACAGTATCTTCCTCGTGTGAGCAGGCTAGCCATTCGTGTACCTCTGTCCACAAGTAAGGTATGGGCATTGTTCACCCTATACTACTCGTGTTCGACTTTGTGTCCTTGCTGCCATGCTGTCGTAAAATGTTGTGTTCATTCAACCATTCTAGCTTTATCATTAGGGCTATGGTTGACAAAAACAAAGATAGTTCAATTCTCTGTCAATACGTGCATTTGAACCTGTATAAATAGTGCAGAATGCATCTACTGCGTAACATGATTGTTTACATTTAAGACAGAGCATCTCGACGAAATGAATACCTGTCAG
>NC_049987.1:14072543-14089574 GCF_000003815.2 Branchiostoma floridae | reverse complement strand
CAAGGTATGCATAACAACTTTCTTCAACAGTACTGAGTTAGATACACATTTCAAACATTCAATGTCTTATCCTGACCTGTTGGAATGTAACGTTAACATATTGTGATGTCATTTTATCTTACGTAAGCTTAAACTTGATTGATTGTACTTTTTGCACTTTACACTCGAATGTCAGCTGATATATATGTATCAGTATTACTTTTGAGGACAAACAGGTTTCACTTTTTGATACTCATTTCTTCTGATTCTTTCAGGTTTTTTTTTTCATTTCTTGTCAGGATGAGGTTTTTCATTGTTGTCGTCTGCGTTGCCCTGACAACCGCATTAGATCCAGAATGGGAGGCCTTCAAACGCCATTACGGTAACAACAACATTTGGAGATTAACTGCAAACGCAACAGGAATTCTTTTTACCGATCCGTTCATGTATAATTATGGAATGAAATCCCTGTTGCAGCAAGATGTTACGTGTTAATTACTATATATGGAATATATAGCCTTATATATGGACGCCACAGTATATTCCAATTTCAACGGACAATTACACAATCAAAACACACCAAAACACCACCTTCAAATAGGTAAAATGGCTTCCTACCGTTATTGTTGGGTTCAACGTTAACGTACTTGCCTCTTGATAGGTGAACAATACATTGACAGTACATATTGCCACGATAGGTAAACGATATGAGAGCCTGTCTGAAGAAAACGCTCGACACTCCATCTTTGAGGAGAACAACAGAATGGTCCAACGGCACAACGAGGAGGCAGCAGCGGGCAAACACACCTTCTTCATGCGCATCAACAAGTTCAGCGATCTGGTGAGTGAAAACGAATTCCCGTGTCTCTAATTATAAAAGTTTATTTGAAAGTTCTTACCCGAGGACTAATTGCAACATGGGACATACAGAATATATATTAAACATACAAAAAATAAAAGACTTTGGTAACGTTATAGGTAACAAAGGTGACAAGTACTATTCTATTCTAGTCAGATATGGACTGCTGAGAGCTACATTCTTTTCATTTTGGGTTTGACTATTTTCTAATAACGTTACGGCTTATTGGTAAAATTTTAAACATAGGACTAAAAGCACTAAAAACGTTTATTTGCAGACAAATGAAGAAATACGACATCTTCTGATAGGGCCGGGTCTACTGCAGCTCAACATGACCCAACAAAGGGACATGTTTAAGAGCATGCCGGACGTACCGGTTGACGACACCGTGGACTGGAGACAGAAAGGTGCGGTGACGAAGGTGAAGAACCAGGGACAGTGCGGGTCCTGCTGGGCTTTCAGTGCGGTGAGTGTTGAGACGATTTGTGTTACGCTTATATTGCTACATGGTTACTACTCCCAGCCAAAGAGAGCCCCCTTTCTTCCGTGGTAACAGATTGGTAGTGTAACTATGAAAAAATAATGCAACGATTCAAATGAGAAAAAGACTACGGAGCCGTCACTAAAATGAGTCGGACTATCACCAAAAAAAGGCGTTTTCTCATGACACCACTTTTGCACTAATTTGCAAGATGAGACAGGCAGTAAAGTCATTGCTGAAATTCTCTCTCTCTCTCTTAGACGGGGTCTTTAGAAGGTCAGCATTTCTTGAAGACAGGCAAGCTGGTGTCTCTGAGTGAACAGAACCTGGTGGACTGTTCTCGTAAAGCAGGTAACAAGGGCTGCGGCGGTGGACTCATGGACCAGGCCTTTGTGTACATCAAGGATAACGGTGGCATTGACACTGAGGAGTGTTATCCTTACAAGGCAGAGGTGATATTATACAGACCTTTCTTGTAACTACCTTACAAATGCATCTTCAATTGTTCCTCATGACATTCGAATTCACTGATAGGTCGTCAGCTGTCTTCTGAAGAATCATCTCATTTCAACAAGAGGTTTAAGATCTCCACCGTGAAATACTTGTAGTTTCTCGTATGTATTCGTTAACTGTAATTCGTTAATTATGCAAATAAGGCTACGACTTATATGTGTCTATTGTTGAATTTTTGTTGCTCTACAATGCACGTGATTTGTATGTGGAAAATGTTGATCTCATGACCTTGAGTGTCTGTCAGTTGTCACACATGGTGGATGAGGTACTCAGTCTGCCAACTCTTAACTCCACTTCCTGTCACCAACTGTGACCTTTGCCCTTCACGTCCAGTCACCCTGTGATGAGACGTGCCTAGCATATGGAAATAACTGCGGAAACACAGACACAGACAGACACACCGAAAACAATGCCTCGGTTTACATACATGATAATATTGAAGAGTGATCAGTTTCAGAACCATGTATTCTAGTGACAAATGTGGCCGTCAACATGATTTGTTTCAGTAATTGACCATATTCCTACTCCATTTATTGACCATAGGACCATAAGTGCCATTACAATGCCAACTGCAGCGGTGCAACTCTGCGCAGCTACCACCACATCTTCCCCCCTCATGACGAGAAGGCCTTACAGCGGGCTGTGGGCACCATTGGGCCCATCTCTGTCAGCATAGACGCCACCTGGGGGTCCTTCTTTCACTACAGCCACGGTGAGGGAAAACTAGTTCTGGACGTTCACCAATACGGTAGTTCCTATGACATGACATGGAGCGTTTTAACTAACTTTCCATGTCAGTGACGCTGACAGGTGTTGGCCATCCCTGTTTGCATTTGACTGGAGCTGAAGGCACTTAGTATGTTTGTGTTCAGTGGCAAGTTGACAGTTTTGATATTCTCCTATATGATCGGTAGACATCTACTGAAGATTATTTTAAAGTGTGAAAAGGTCTTTAGATGTCCAAAAACGCTTTATCGGGCTATTCAGGAATAAATTGCAAATACGAGAAGCACACCAACATGACGCCGGATACAGAAATGACCTTGCATTAAATGGTTCATATAATATATAAGACTAAAAATGGTTATTGCATTAAAATGCACGTCTTACATTAGTTATTTGCAACAATTCAAAGCTTCTGGAATGGACCTTGATAAGAGAAGTTCTACTCGACAGTGTTAAATTTGTCAGTCTGAACTTTTCTCCACACTTTTCTCCGCACTTCTCCTGCTCTCATTTGCTGTAGAAAATATTGTACACTACAGCGCAGACTTGTGTTTCAGGTGTTTACGACGAGCCGAAGTGCAGCTCCACACACCTGGATCACGGTGTACTGGCCGTGGGGTACGGCTCTAGTAACGGAAGTGACTACTGGCTCGTCAAGAACAGGTGAATATACTAGCCAGCAGCCACTGTGCCTTTGTCGCAAAAGAAATATTTTTGATAACGACCCTTTTTTTATAATAACTCTCACGGTTACATTGCGCATACGCAATTCAAATCGTGAACCAGAATATTGATGAAACAAAAGTAGCACATCGTGCACGATCTTACCACATACGGTCTAACTAACTGTGTACTTATATACATGTATGACTATACCTAAAAAATGATAGCGTAACGAAGATAACGATTACAATACATTTTGACCAATACTAGAACTCCATTTTCTTTCTCACAGTTGGGGCACGGAGTGGGGCATGGAAGGCTACATCATGATGTCCAGGAACAAACATAACCAGTGTGGCATCGCAACCCGCGCCATCTACCCTGTTGTCTGATGTTAGGATCCTTCAGAAAAAAACACACACCAAAACGGAATTTTTTCATGATACGCAACTATTGACCAAGTTCTGTGCTTTGATTCATTCATCGTTCTGCAAGATGACTGCCCATTCGTGCATCAACCATGACAGTAAAGCTGAGTATTGACACAGACAAGCAGTGAATTTTTAGAGAATAAAATGCCTTGCGCCTCACTCCACCATATAAACAGCACATATAAGGGTATGTGTATGCATATGTTTAATGTATCACATAAACAGGTCTTTTCAATTGATCAACTCAAACTGTCAACATTTGGGAATTTGGCATAGACATTTTCTGTTATGGAACTCTATTACGAATTAACAACAAATTAGAAGATGCTGTTAAGTTTTTATCTTATAAAGCTATATTATGCCTACTTCACAATGTGTACTTCTATGCAATGCTTTGATTGAAAAATAAAGCAACGAATTTCACCAAAACTCTGCCCAAGTTTCTTGGCTTTCAAGCCGCGCATTAACTACACTAACGTAAAAAAATGCTTGTGCGATTTCCGCATTTGCCCAATCGTGGCCAAGACGCTTCGGGTACCCGAAAGAGGAATGTGCAACATGTTTGACAACTTTACGATTATTTGCCACAAGCCACCTCACAGACAACGGTGGGAAGCTTTAGCCATAGTCTTCAACATAGTCTCCTTGTTGTATCGGCAAAGGTGAGTTTGTTTGTGAGTTAATCATTGTAAGATCACCTTTGCCCCCACCATTTTATAAGGCACTATCTCTACATGTATTCATTACGCATCGCATCCATACTAAGTTACGAGCTACCACGGTGGACCTACGGTAAGCTACTCTCTTCAACATTAACGGGGTTGATACATATGTCATAATAGCATCTTTTATAGCGTCTCTTATGATCTGGTATAATTATCCAACCCATTATTATCGTTTTTATCTTACGTAAGCTTTGACTTCAATGATAGCACACCATATCGGGAACCATGCATGTATGCTACGTCTTTACACTCCTAAGTCATCCGATATATGTGTATCATACGCGATCAATATCACGTTTGAGAACACAAAAATCCACATTTTTTTTATACTCATCTCATATGCATCTTGTTCTTTCAGTTTTTCATATCAGGATGAGGTTTGTCATTGTTGTCGTCTGCGTTGCCCTGACAACCGCCTTAGATCCAGAATGGGAGGCCTTCAAACGCCATTACGGTAACAACAACAAACTACAAACGCAACAGGAATTCTTCATTTATGATTATAGAATCAAATCCCTGTTGCAAATACCCTAAGATGCTACATGCTAATGATTATGTAAAATGCCTTAAATATGGACGCCACAGTACATGTACATTCAAATAACACAATCATCAAGATACACCAAAACACCGTCTCCATACATAAAATGGCTGCGTACCGTCTGTTGTTGGGTTTAAAGTTAATGTATTGCCGCAATAGGTAAACGATATGAGAGCCTGTCTGAAGAAAACGTTCGACACTCCATCTTTGAGGAGAACAACAGAATGGTACAACGGCACAACGAGGAGGCAGCAGCGGGCAAACAGACCTTCTTCATGCGCATCAACAAGTTCAGCGACCTGGTAAGTGGCATACGGCTGTATCGTATCTTATAGACCATATTCAAATAAAAGTCAATCTCTACAACTGGATAAAAACGGAGATTTACTTCCGGACGTTTCGAGTGACATCCATCACTCTTTTTTCAGCATCAGAATGAACTGACAGAACAATTCAATACAGTTTCCTATTTGTCCTGCGTAATCATTGGTCCTCCGGTATAGGTGATGCGGAGATTGCCGTCTGGGGCCTAAAGTTTCATGTAATGCGACCGCTCCTGAGCGGTCGCGTGCTTCCCCGAGGAAAATGTCTCAGGGCGGTTCGCTTTAGGCCCAGCGGCAGCCGGAGAACCCATTGTCTGCACATAGATCACTACACGGCCATCCTTATATGGTGGGAATAGAGATCACCTTACCTTCTGACCAATGACATCACAGGACAAATAAGTACAGCTAACTAGAAAAACTGGTTGAACATGTCAATTCACAAAGGATCCTAAGGATCTTATGCAAATGTCACTCAAATGTTTGCTTGTTACTTGTATTGAATTGTTCTGCCATTTCATAGTAGTGACGCTGAAGAAGAGTGATGAATTAAATTGTATATTGTTTACCTGGATGTTCCTTCATAAACGTACCTAATAGACGATAGACTTCTAAACATGCAATGTGTATGGACCATTTGACGTTACTGTGGGTGGGACATGTGTACTGTGGCAGATGTAAACGATAATGTTACACGTATTGTAAGACTCATAACACTTTGGAATGTAGCCACCGAATCACTAGTATTGCTTGGCGTTCTCCATATGGAATTACCATTTAGAATGAATGAGTGAAAGACCTTTGTTACACGTTTATGCTCTTACAAGCTACTTACAGGTCATGGTGGTAAATCGGAAGAACAATAACAGTGATATACGAATGTGATGTGTTACTATATCAGTACAATTATGACAAAAATATATACTTACATTTATTAGGTTCAACTTCTTGAAAATAGTAATTAATGTAAGGACAGATGGAACTTATGATACATGATTTATCAAGATTCACCCAATAAGAAATTGGTTAACAACGCTAAAAAAGATAACATTTATTTTCGGACAAATGAAAAAATAACATGTATTTTCAGACAAATGAAGAAGTCCAACTTCTGATAGGACCGGGTCTACTGCATCTCAAAAAGACTCAGCAAAGGGACGACATGTTCAAGACCATACCGGACGTAAAGGTTGACGACACCGTGGACTGGAGATAGAAAGGTGCGGTGACGAAGGTGAAGAACCAGCATCAGTGCGGGTCCTGCTGGGCCTTCAGTGCGGTGAGTGTCGACACGATTGTGGCACGATTTCAGTAACTTTGATGAACAACATGTGACATGATAGACGTTGTAAATCCAAAATTAGTCGTGGAGATGAACATTTTACTATAAACAACCTATTATTAACAACTTTTCACGTGTGTGTGTGTGTGTGTGTGTGTGTGTGTGTGTGTGTGTGTGTGTATTAGCAAACACTCGCTTTCTTTGTATACGAGCAATAGAGACAGAAAGTTTAAATTCCTACTTTTTTCTCAGAGTTAATCCCGCATTCACTTGTTAATCAAATCTGGCACGTAAAACTGAATACTTTAAGTTACTGTCCCGTGTTATTAGCTATAACCTTCCAAATTGACTAGTTCTAGACATAATACGCTATCAAGAAGTTGATAGTATGTGACCAAAATAATGTTGCTAACTCGTCAAAATTTCCGACTGGGTATTTTCACATTCACACGATACACGTGTAACTGCTCAACTGTTTCACTAGGGACGTTAAACCAGAAACTTTCGAAACGTAACGTTAAGTATGACACAAGTTATAGGTAACCACTCCCTACCCTCCACGTGAGTTAACATTTGCACTACTTTGCACGATGATACAAACACGAAAATTGATGTTGAATCTGACGATAACCATCTCTCTCTTAGACGGGCTCTGTGGAAGGTCAGCATTTCTTGAAGACAGGCAAGCTGGTGTCTTTAAGTGAACAAAACCTGGTGGACTGTTCTCATCAATTGGGCAACAAGGGCTGCGCCGGAGGATACATGGAGCAGGCGTTCGCTTACATCAAGGATAACGGTGGCATTGACACTGAGGAGTGTTATCCTTACAGGGCAGAGGTAATACTATACAGAACTTTCTCGTAACTAAAAAATTCTATATACCTACATCTGTATACTTAATCGTGTTCCTCGTGGCATGTTGTCCACTGAATCATCTTCACATTTCAGGTATGAGGCCATCAAAGTGTTTAAAGAATTTTTTAGATTTTCTCGTATGTTTTATTTGAATGTAATTAATTAATCATACGTAAATAAAATCATAAACGTGTGTGTCCATTTCTCACTTCCTGTCTCTCTACGATGAGCGTGACTAGCATGTGGAAAATATAGAACTGCAGAGAATATAGATAATATAGAACACAAAAAACAGAAAGACAGACACACAGGCCGAAAAATTCGCCCCTTGCACTAGCAGGCTCTTCTATTGGCCCCATTGAATGTCTGTCATCAGTTGTTATTCCAACTCTGAACCCCCCCCCCCCCCTCCTGTCACTCCCAAAACTATGATCTTTGTCCCTCACTCTTGTCACTCTATGGTGAAAAAAATTATATATACCACATAGAAATAATTGCAGAAACACACACACACACACACACACGCACACACACCGAATACAACGATAAAGCTGACACTGACCGTCAATGCCAGAACCATGGGTTTAGTAACAGATCATTGCCATATGGCCATTGGCCTCTACCATCGTTTCAATGATTGATGACACTCTTATCCCATTTCTTGACCACAGAACCAAAAATGTCATTACAATGCCAGTTGCAGTGGTGCATCCCTGCGCAGCTACCGCCTCATCTTCCCTCCTTTTGATGAGAAGGTCTTACAGCGGGCTGTGGGCACCATTGGGCCCATCTCTGTCAGCATCGACGCAAGTTTGGCCTCCTTCCGTCACTACAGCCATGGTGAGCCATATCAATGAACCTGGCATTGCTGGCGGCCATGTTGGTGTCCTATTTGCATTTCAATGGTGTGTAGCTCAAGCGGAAATTGCCTTTTTATGACTTTCACTGACAGGTTTTCTTCTTTGAGCTGTAGATATTTAGTACCGTCTGTTAGAGAAGGTGAGGATATAATTCGTCCAAAAACGTTTCTGTTACTGAAATGCAAATAGGAACACCAAAATGGCGACGGACACGACACTTACATCACATGAAAAACATTTTACAGAATGACTATGACTAAAGATTGCAGCACAGAAAATGTACTTCGGAGCCATTGTTTTCAAAGATTATGGAATATGTACTATTTGATAATGTACGTTCTACTAATATTCGATAATGTTAAAGTTGTCAACGTGGCGGCATAGACTTTTTCAAACTTGGAAGCCGAGGTTTGTGATCTCCGAGACCTTTTTCTGGTTAAATATATTATTAACTTCTGTAACAGCAAAATTGTGTGTTCAGGCGTTTACGACGACCCAAAGTGCAGTCCCATTAAGGAGAACCACGGTGTGCTGGCTGTGGGGTATGGCTCTAGTAACGGAAGCGACTACTGGCTGGTCAAGAACAGGTAAATACTACATTCATAGTTACATATACTAAAGTCTTATTTACATTATAGAAATTGTCGTATAACATACACGATCCCGTTTTGAAGTTAAATTAATAATAAGTCCTTCCCCCACCAGATGGTGCACAAGACTTTGGACACTAGTGCATTAGTCAGCATGCGACTCAGCATGCATGAATCCATACATATGACCCCCATCTCCGTTTCAATAGCCTTTGGTCCACAAGGAACTTTGTGCAATCACCACAGCAGGGGGCTAGTCTACTGTAGTTGTGTGTGTTTAACTACCATACTCTTTCCCGAATTCCGGGAAGAAAGCGCAGTATACAAATGTACTATTTTGAAAATATCTACAAGTCGAACATGCTACTTACTTGGCCATTGTATCTCTGAACTTTTGGTGCAAGCTGAGATTTTAGTACCACAACGTTGAGATGTAGTGTCACCCAATCAGAAGTTATTTGCTATTGATAGGTCAACGGTAGCGTTGAAACCATTCTGCGATATTACCACAGTACGGTTTGGGTTGACTATAGCTATAAAAACGATAACACAGAAATACTCTGTTTTCTTTTGTACAGTTGGGGCACGGAGTGGGGCATGGAAGGCTACATCATGATGTCCAGGAACAAGCATAACCACTGCGGCATTGCAACTGCCGCCGTCTATCCTGTTGTATGACTTTAGGGTCCATCAAACAACAAGGCAAACTCTTCTCTCAACTGTTATGATGTGTACTTTTATTTAATGCTTTTATTGAAAATAATAAAAGTAGCACATTCAACTGAACCCCTGTTCAAGTTACTTTCATGCCATGCATTAACTATATATACTAAGGTCACACTTAGGATTGGCATCCTCTGGAGACCAAAAAAACTAATGAGCGAACAAAAAAAAAAGAAAAAGAAAAATGTGGCAAAAAAAGCCGCTATACCACATGACTAAACACCCAGTTATTTATCCAGGCTTTGTTTGTCTTATGTTCACCTCCAATCAGACAGTCAGGTACAATCGTTGTAGAAAATGTTTGCAGAGTTAACGTTATCTATTACAAGCGGACTTTTGCCCACCAGCGTTTTCATAAGGCACTGCCTCTATCCATTACGCAGCACAACCATTGCCAGATAGAGCCTTAGTAGATGAATACGTACACTTATGCTATCTGCACTGTTATTTACAATAAGCCACATCACAGTTCCAGCGCCGCAGGGGTAAGGTCAAGGGGTATAGGGCAAAGGCTAAGGCCCCTCAGAGGTAAACAAACATCGACGACCTCGCGCTGTGATCTGGTGATTTCTTTTTCTTCGTCTCATCCTGTTGTTTTTAGGCCAATGGTGCTTTCTGCGGTGTTCTTATTTAGTGCAGTAGACTCTTTCACTTATTACGTAAAACAAGCTCAAGGAGCCCTTTGGGGGAAACAGTGAATATGGTCGATGGAGTTTGAAAGAAATAAAAATCCAAACATGCAGATGTGTACACATAAAAGAAGCCATTTATATGTTGATCCTGAAGGCTCTTGAGGCATAAACAAACCATGTCGGGACGTGTATTGAGCATGGTTTGTTTACAAGTTTGGGACCTTTACCTTTGACCTCGCGCATGCGCAGTTCAAACCGTAAGTGAGCGATCTGCGCAACTGCACACGGAACTGTGAGGTGGCTTATCTAGACCTTCCTGGCGGTGGCGTGAAAGAATTCGCACGGCCATTCGTCAACCATTGACACCTGTCTGATCTCGATGTCCGTGCAGCCGTGTGCGACAAGAGCGTCACGCAGAAACGCCTCGTTGAGATCGAAGTCGGCATACTTCTCTGTCTCGACGATGATGTTGTTTTTGAAGTCGCCGAGGATGACCAGCCCTCCGCCATGTTTGACGAGTGACGTCATGTTGCCCACGCCTGCGCGATACTGGTCAGGTGTGTCGCACGCCAGCTCCAGGCAGAAGGAGGACACCACCACGTCAAACGGATCAACACTGACAAGAAAAATCTGGGTTAACTTGTTACTCCTTTCGTTCATATCGATCTAGCAATGTTGCCCTTCAATGTTGGTAATAATCATTATGGGGTAGTGAGATATTCAAAATGTTAAGTGATAGACTGATGAGGATATATTCTTATTAACATTATAGATAAGGAAACGCCTTTGAAAACTATATCTGCACACCTTTAAGAGCACACAAACCATTAAAACATTCACACACAATACACCATTCTTGTATACACAAAAGGGCAGTTTGCCTCCGGCGTGCCACATGTACAGTACTGCCTATCACACTATTCTCCGGCTATTTCAATTATCTGTTAGTGTTACTGACGTTATATGTACTAGTAGCCTTTTCTTTGAAAATATATGTTTTGAAGTCGAACCTTTCAGCGCAAAGCGGGTTGCTCTGTTTGACGTCACAGTGTACCACACCCTTGATTGATTTACGCAGACGGGGTGCGATGTCGTCTGGACTTGAACTAGAAATAATGAGAAAATAAAGATCATCATCAATTCGTCATGATCACCATAGCTGTTTCTGAATTTCCTCCTAACTGCTGCTTACTATTGACACTGACTTTGGCTATTGGCATTGAATTCACACTTCCTTTAATTGCATTAAGTACTTAAGCCACTAGGAGCCAATCTTGGAGACTTTGTCTAGCCTTGGGAGAGAGGTTTCACAGACTCACCTGTTCCCCTCCAGCTTGCTGACATACCGGAAATACGCACCCCAATCGAATGCGTCCGGGTCACCGTCTACCCATTTCTGAAGCTCCTCCCGGCATACCTTCAACCAACGAGAGTTATTCGCTTTAGCATAGTGTATTTGCAGTCTCAAGCGGATATAAGCGTACAATAAAATCCTGAAAACTATCTTCAGTAAGACGATTTGACAGGAAAAGCCTATATACATTTCCTTCAGTTTTCAAACACATGAAATGCGTCGATAATTCGAAATAAATTGTTACAATAAGCCTCAGTCTAATGCATTTGTAATGTAAAAACTATAACTATAAAAGAATTAAAACAAAATTCACCTCGAGGTAGTCAGAGCATGTGATGTCGGAAAAATATTTACTTGCGCTCAGGACGCTCAAAATGGACGGTCCTGTGCCGATATCCAACAGTCGCTTTCCCTGGAAAGCCCCTATGAAAAGAACACAGATCTCTTAGTGAACTAGTACATGTCAATGGCATTATTTCAGATAGTTATTACCTTCAAAGGTGCCTTATTTGAGACAAAGACGGTATAAAACGTTACTGTACTTTGTAATCTTTTTACACTAGAGATGCGAACGACAAAAAAGGTCAACGACTGCTAGAACACCTCTAGTCAAAACAATTTCTTTTGTCTGCTTGTGAAGCCGTAAACTCTACCCAGATCACGGTATGGTTAATGGAGTGACACGAAGCGTTACAACCTCACGTCAAGGCCACTCCCGAATACTTTGTAAACAGTAAACACCCTACAATTTCGTTCCATTATACACTTTCTGCACTACTAAGAAAGCAATAAATAATTTCCGTCCACGTTTTTCACTGCCATTTACTTTATCCTATCAAGGTATAGAACTTGACATGTGAGTACTGTATTTCTTTGTCCACCTGGAACCATGTGCAACGACCGTGAAGTGTTTACCTGAGCCCAATGTCTGGTGGAGGTTGTTCATGATGAAAAGCTGGACGCATTCCTTGCCGTCTGTCCCGTCAAAGGAGCTGAAGTGTTTATCCAGGTACTCCCGCGGTTTGAAGGCCTGGGTGTAATACTCTGCTACCGACTCCTCTGTGGTTCCCTTCGACTCAGCCATTTTATCTATCAAAACAAGTTACGACAGAACAATCATCTCAGGTATGAAATAAACAGCTAGGTGTATCATGTCACGATAAGTAGTACATACGTACACGGGCCCGTTTTTTTTAGTCTCTGTAGTGTAATTGCTTACAAGGTGCGTTTAAGCAAACATGATACGATACACTTTAAGTCACCTTGGCCGCGGCGACTGTTGCAGGTTTAGATATCTTGCTTGTAGCCTTATAAAGATACGAAAACCAGACGTTCTGCTGCAGTGCCAAGGTCACACACTAGGGGACCCAAAACTGACATTTGTCTTCCTCCCAACACCTACCCACATACATGTAAGTTACCAAATATCATTACGATCCATTAGTTCTTATTAAACGTATGCTGGCCACAAGTAACACGAACACACACAGACAGACAGACAGACGGATAAGCACACAGACCGCAAATAATGGTTTGCAATTCATGGAGGTAACAAAATCCTGTACAAGGCACGGACAGTGTTAGAAATTCCAAACAAGAGAAGCTCTGAAACAATCGCCGTGACCAAGAGACCCTATGCCCAACCTCACTGTCGAACGCTAGCGCTGCTGCCATGAATGGTACGTACGTTGTCGCGATTCTCATGCAATGCCTAAGAATAATGCCGTTTTTTTCTAGGATCACCGCATGATGTCGGTCTCCCTTTGATGGGTAACAAAAATATGAAATCGTAAGCTTTTTTGTGTCATGAACCGTAATTAACACTTGTTTACTTACCTGCAGCGTACGAAGCTGTTCTAGCAGAGCAATCAGGCTTCCGGGTTGATCACCTTTGCACTTCGACCTTGACCTCCACTCCAGATCTTCCAACTGACTAGACGATACCACTGCGTACATGTGGTATATATAGGTGGGAACTATCAGACAACTTTCTGTATCACAATCAGTAACATGTGTTATATACTGTTCCCCAAGCGAAGGAGACTTTCACGGGAGACATTTTTTCGTGTTTCTGTCTTTCTGCTACGTTTGTATGATGTTTGTGTAGTTCGGCAAGACGGTACTACGGCCAGCAATAACTTAGAAGCTAATTATAACGTTATAGTTTGGCTTCTCCTTGGAGTCCACCACTGGGTCCAAGGCTCTGGAGTAGACCAAATAACTTAGCATAGAATGCCAATGTCAATTCCAAGGTAAAAAAAAAACACGTGAAAGAAAAAAAAATTAAGTATCTGTTGTCCGGTATACTATACTTTATGTTCATTGATTATACAATCAATTCCTGACCACTCAGACGTCACTAGTAATGAACTTCAAGGCAACTTTTGTTTGGCCAAGATTTTTATTCGCACGCTCAGTTTTAGGGTTCCCAGAGGATGCCATCCATGTAATCAAGTCAACATGGCCTTATCTCATAGCGGAGGACTTGCCACACCTAGAACATTTACATTTAACTCTGATTTCCGGACTACTACCATATTTGACCACAAATTCCATTCTGCAATAATTCACATAGCAACCAAGTTTCTAAAATAACTTCAGTTCATAAGACTAATAATTTTTAAGCTTGCTTGATAGCAGTTTATTGATACAGCAGCAATTACCATTCTGATACATCTCCTAATTCTAAAAACTAAATTTGAAATGTAAAAACAGAAATTGACAATGTTTCTTCATCCTGTATGCCCATTGCACATCACAGTTTACTATAGGCATCCTCTCGCACTACCAAAGTCGGTTGAATGTCACCCAAAGAACAGCAGCCTGAGAGGGGGAGAAAATATTTCAATCACTGAAGAAACTGGGTAGTAGACAATTTATTCAACAAATGAATTCTTGGGTCTTAAAGTCACTGCACCTTAAAGTGATCAGGAAACTGAAAGTATACTGTTTGACATGTTGCATATAAACCCTTCTGAAATTAACAATCCTATTGATATTTAAAATATGTAGCAATTATACCACAAACTTTTGTTAAACACTTGTTATACACTTGTTATACAGACCAGAAAGTGCCATGGCGAGGTCCAACTCATCCCTCAGAATTTTCATAACTTGTCTCACACCCTCTTCTCCCTATACAGATATGAAAAGCCAAAGTTCTTGATTGATTGAAGACCTTGTACAGGTCATGACAAGACTTGTTGAAAAGATTCAGTAATAACAGATACAAAATGTTATCGTTGGATAAATTTAACTTCTCGCTTTTCTGTAATAGTTGAGATAAAAGAACAGATATGTTTTATGATAATATGGACATCTGTTGTGTCTCATTTATTTTAGTCCTAAGTTTGAGTCTTTAAGATTGACTCTCATTTCAAATAAGAGTCATTATATCATAAGAAAGATTTCATAGCGAGATTACAAATGCACAGATAATCGTGAGTGTACCTGTCCTTGGTGCTGAACACCATCCATTGGTAAACATTACCGTATTCACCATTTCCTGAACTTTAAGTGCAGTATGAGTAATGTTTCCTCTCTTCCACTGCATATATTTACAACATGAGAATCCTCAAAAGCATCTTTAACTCATACAATGATCAGTTTTTTTTACTCTTTTCCCTATACAGATATGAAAAGCCAAAGTTATTACTGATATGGCTATCTGTTGTGTCTCATTTATCATTTATAGTCCTAAGCTTGAGTCTCTGTGGGTTGATTCTCATTGCAAATAATTCATGATATTTCAAGAAAGGTTTCAAGACTTCAAGATATCAAATATTGCTTGTACCTGTCCTTGGTGCTGAACGCCATTTATCTTAAATAAATGTTAACATATTCACCATCTCCAGGACTGTGAGTGAAGTATGAGTAATGTTTCCTCTCTTCCAACGGTCATATCAACAACATTAGAATCCTTGAAAACATGTTTGACTCACACAGTGATGTTTTTTTACACTTACATTGAAGGTAAGTCCCCATATGACAGGCCTGCCCAGGAAGACTGCCCGCGCTCCGAGTGCCAGCGCCTTCAGCGCGTCAGTTCCCGTCCGCACGCCTCCGTCCAGGTACACTTCTAACTTGTCTCCAACTGCGCGGACTATTTCTGGAAGTGCCTCAATCTGTGAAGGGTTGAAATGTATGTATTGTAGAATCTGATTGATTGAACCATTGAAATAAAGTAACAGTTTTAGTCATTTTTCTACATCATAACTCGAATCAACTTTATGATACTGCACAGCAATATTCACAGCATATGAATTCTGTCGTGAGAACGTCCTGAAACATGTGCACTTCCCGCTAACACTTCAGTCGTCAGCCATTTTGTTCAGTGGGGAAGTCTTCGGTGTACTGGTAAATCCTTTAAAAATGGAGTCAAATGACTCACTACCCTAGCAGAAGTAATATGTATTGGACTTGTTTGAACAGGGTTTTTAACATGTTCAAACATCTGACTCACAGTAGCTGGAACTCCATCCAGTTGTCTCCCTCCGTGATTGGACACAAGAATCCCCTTTACACCTGGGTGGTCCAGGGCTATCCCAGCATCCTCTGCTGTCAGGATTCCCTTCAGTATGATTGGCAGTTTGGTGATGGAGCTCAGCCAATCAATGTCCTTCCAGGAGAAGGCGGGGTCCTGAGGGCTGCCGCCCATCCCATAGTTCCGCCCATCCTTTGCACTGTCCTGAAATAAAGATACATGTTTATTGATAGAACACAAACCAAAGAAGAAATGAAGAAATTATCTTTGGTTCCATATCAAGTTTGAGCTCACCTGTTCTGAACCGTCCTTCAGTGCTAGAAGGTTGGGCACAGTCACATGTGAAGGGAGCTGAAACTTGTTCCTGATGTCAGAGTACCGCTTTCCCACTATGGGAAGGTCTGGATGTAAGGGAACACATTAGAAGGTCAAACATTTAGATGTACAAAAGGGGCAAAACAACATACCTACTGGGACATTTAAATCAAGCAAACTTTTCTCCATCATCAGACTTAAAACTTTACATAAAGTAGAAAAACAAAAGAAACATGAGAAATTTTGAATCTATGATCTCTGATGGACCATTGAAAAGAAATGCCAAAGTTGTTCAAAGTCTTTTCTTTTTACCGACAGTGACGACTAAGGCCTTGTATCCCGCCCTCTCCACCTTCTGAATCAGATGCTGTGTGAAGACTTTGTTGGGCATGAAATACATCTGGAACCACTTCAGACCGTGAGGTGAGGCCGCCATGATGTCCTCCGCGGAGCTGTTGGAGAAAGTGCTGACAGCCATGCAGGCTCCCATCTCAGCTGCCACTAAGAACCAAAGCAAAACCAAAACTTTTGTCAAAGTAACTCAGGATTAAAGCAAAAGTCAGAATGTTTGTAGCTGAGGATGAATTCTATTCTATTGTCAGCATAATTTTTTAAGAGCAAACCATGCGGAGATATGTGCCGCAAATATCATTCTTGATTTTAAGACCAGTAACGTTAGTTGTTACTGTGAATATC
>NC_049987.1:14033994-14067380 GCF_000003815.2 Branchiostoma floridae | reverse complement strand
CATGGCACTGCACTGCTGCATAAACATAAAATACAGGGATACTGACTACCATACCAGTATGCAAATACAATATTATGTCCTTGCTGTATGTAAAGTAACAACAGCTTCGATTCTGGCACTTTATGCAAAGTCCAGGCCGGGCCAAGTATAGTTCAGGTCAGGCTGATGAAAGACACCCTTCTAAAAACCGAACTACTTGCTTTGAGTTTGAGAAAGGAATAATATCCAAAACTTGTCCTGGGTCCAACTCCAGGAAACTGTCAACTTTTCGGCCTTCATCACAGTGTTACAGGAGATGTCGACATGGTAATATCGTACCTGGAGATCCTTTGAATTCTGTAAATGATCCTACTCAACAGCAGCATTGTAAAGACGCCAACACCTGGCCATATCTGGCAGAAAATGAACTCTACGTGAACTTTGCACGAAGGTTGAGAATGTAAACACAACGCCTACCTGCATTTCTAAAACATATCGACTGACGGCGCTTCTGTACTGCTGTGATGACCATGACGTCACCTATCACCATCTTGAAAGGGAAATTTTGCGGTCAGACACGGTTTGCCCAGTGTTGTTGATGTTTCGTTGTTTATTTCTGACATCTTCGACGTTTACAGACAGACAGGTCATCTCTAGTACCTTTGGCTGCCACGGGAATCGTACCAAAACGTACCTGTAGGGAGATTTTTGCTGTAGTATACGCGTATAAGCACCTGTCGCAGTTTGATACATCTGTGTTGAGACTTCGACACATCCCCATTTTGCTGCTGACGAACGACAATTGTTTTTGAAAAGCAAAATGGCTGGATGTCTGGACAATTTCCAGTGGCCCAAGTGCGACTGTATCGAGCTGGGAGACAAGCGGAACGCCATCGCGTCCATATCTGCAGGAATGCTGGTGAGTTCTTTTGTTGTTTCCGGGAGGGCCGAGGGCGGGTGGGGAGGGGGGCGACCCAGAAGATTTTATGGTGCAGCTGCAAAGTCTATGATATCATAACACCGATCGTAGTAGAATTATTTCTATGAGCATGTACGCAGCATGGACTTATGAAGTCTTCTTCTTGCCTTTGTAGGTATGCATTTATGTAGTATTCAGGAGAATTTTTTTGGGGGGGGGGGGTAGTCATCCATGGTCTGTTTTCAGTCATGTGATGATGATGATGTCAATCAACACTCACTGCTCAATCAGTGATGGTTTTTAGGATATGAATCATATGAGTTGTTTTCATCTAAAGTAAAAAAAAAAGACATCATATTTGCACATAGACGTCACTCAAATAAATGCAATTTATCTCATTTTCAATTCCCATTTCGTAATGCATTTACATGTACATGTAATGTAAACCTTTAGTTTTACTGGATGCAAGCATTGTTTATTGAGAGTACTCGAACCAGGGTCGCCAGCTCACAAACTCAATGCGCTAACCACTTCACCAAAAGGGTCAGACCCTTATAGGAATGGTCTGTTTGGCAGCACTAGTAGTAGTACTGGTACAATGTACTACATGTGATTTGTGACATTGGAATGATTGGTGTTTTGATTTTGTATCTTCCCAGTTCTTTGCTGGTTGGTGGGTGATTATTGATGCAGCCATACAGTACCCTGAACAGGACAAGCTTCACCACGCCTACCACACCTGCGGAGTCATATCAACTGTCGCCATGTTCATGTGAGTTCCCTCCACACAAGATGCCTGGGCAGAAGTACAACTAGAGCCTAGGTTGCTGTTACAGTATAACTTTAAGTTGTGGAAAGGCATATTGGACATGATTTGTCCATGTATGTAGTTTTGTGCAACCTGAAAACCACTGTTTATACTGTGGAGCTTAATCTTAAGGGCTTTTCTCGGCAAAGCAGATGTCCCAAATTGCAGTTTTATTTTGCTTCTTGTACATTCATGATCTACAACAAGCTTTTACTTTAGCTTGAACATACCCATTAGCCCACATGTTGGTTTCCAATCACTTTGCAGTTACCACTACTTTCATTACATTATTTTTCCAGGTCATTCATTATATTATGACTTTTCCAATCTTTTACCCGTCATTCTATTATTTGTAGGTTACAGACAACTATTTACCACTTTTTTATGACACATATTTACTGATTGTTGTTTTATTACACTTTGATGAATGGAAGAAAATAATTGTTATTGGACTTGCTGTTTCCTTTTAGGATAAATGCTGTATCCAATGGGCAGGTGAGAGGGGACACCTACAGCACAGGTTGTATGGGACAAACAGGTGAGTGCACCTGTGTACACACACCTGCTGAACACCTGATGACACTTCAGTCTTACTGGCATAGTGAAAACTGTCCAACAAGACCACACAGGGCACCGATAAAATCTGTTCTATTTGGATTGGTGATCGCTATAGTATAGACAGGATTTTAAATGGTTGTGTCAATGGAAAAAATAGCTAAGGGACCCCTGGTGGTCACATTGGCCAGGTCGTCCTTATAAAACCCAATGGTTAAGCCTGATTCATGAATGAGACCTTATATTATCTGTTGTTCACCATACCCAAGGTTGTGTATCCCATAACTTTCCTTCCAGGGGCCAGAGTTTGGATGTTTATTGGATTCCTGCTCGCGTTCGGTTCCCTCATTGGTGCCTCCTGGATTCTCATTGGTGGTTACGTAGTGAACCGTGAGTTACCATGGCAACAATAATACAGCATTTCCTTCCCCCCCTTCACTGCTCCCCTCTATCCAGGTGCCCGGGTGTGGTTGTTCCTGGGTTTTCTCCTTGCCTTTGGGTCACTCATCGCTTCCTGTTGGGTGCTCTTTGGTGGTTATGTAGTCTCACGTAAGACACTTTTTATTTGTTTATTCAATTGTTTGTTTGTTTACTATGCATGTGATGGGGGTAGACCAGCTGTTTGAGGTCACCTATCCAGTCTTCCGTTTCCATAACTTGGTTGCAATCTAACACAATTTGTTCAAAATGCAGTCTAGTGCTATCACAGTCCAGTGCACAGTATGCAAATCACTCTACTCCAGTATGGTCCAGGCCAAGGTCAATGACCTTTTATGTAAATAAGCTTGAGAGAAGTCAAAATACAATACACCTGTTCATGGATTAAACTGTGCATGTATAGCAAGATGCATTGCAGATAATATCTCAAAGTCAAAAGCCCCTGAGACATAAACAAAACACATCTGAAGATGTATTGATGGTAAACATGGTATAGACAAGAACTGTGTACAAGGGGCCTTTACCTTTGTCATATTTCCTGCAATGCATTTTGCTGTGCATGCACCGGACCAGGCTTATAGTGGACTGCATTTTGTGGGCACTGTTGAGTTGCTATCAGGGCCGACTCTTGGTGAACGTAAAGAAAACTGTGTCACAGATTTTGCTGAAGCATGTTGTGCATGTGAAAATAACCCTGGTTACGCTTCATTCACTGATTTCTTGTACTTGCATCTAAATCTGCTACTGATCTTTTTTTGTCAACAAAGCCAAGTGCTATTTCATATAAAAATTAAGGGAGACCAGCCTCAAATATTTTTGTAAAGGTGGAAGAAAGAAATTAATTCATTAGTTTGTTGGTGGGACAAAACCAGTGTGATGCACTCCAGACAATATGTCTAAGATGAAGCCTACATTGTATAACCAACCTTTTCCCTATGCAAATATGTCTTAAATGGTGATACTCCCTTGTATTAATGTTTATCTTATAATTTTACCACTGTAGCTTCAGCCCTCCACAAGCAGAACCAGTATGCAGGAGTTGCAGTCTTCCTGCAAAATGCACTCATCTTCTTCAGGTAAGGGTTTCATGTTTCATATGATACAAACCTGGTGTCAATGTGGCATAACTGGTAGAGTGTTGGAGGGCTTTGGATACTCCACCAAACAGAATCCTTTGTAATGAAATGGACCATTGTTTTGAGTATCGCCCATTCAAAAGTTTTCACAGATAATTAGGTTCTGGACCTGATCCTCTGGACCTGGACCTGGATCGTACGTGTACCTGAATTTTCTGTTCTCGTGGTCCACTGTTCACTGCACTGTTACAATCATTATCATATTGTTCTGTGCCAGTTCTGTACATTATGTTTGTCTTCTCTTTCATTACCAGGGTAACATTAGCCCGTGAGCTAAATGGGTTCAAGATCAGCTTCCCTTTTTTCAAACCTTACCTCTGTCTTGTTTCTCTTTGCAGTGCAATAGTTTTCAAGTTTGGCAGGACGGAAGACCTGTGGGAATGAGGAACGCCTATGTGAGACCCGTTGTGAGACACAGCAATAGAACAGCATGGATGTACAGCTATATTGACCTTGACAGCTAACCAAGGTCGCGATCTTATCAGATGCGATAAATTGATGTGGCATATTTATAGAAATCTTACTACCGGTAGATCTAATATGAAAAGTACTCATTTTTGTCAGGTGATATAGATACATTTGTAGATACTGATACTAAATGTAACAAACTAAAAATGGTAACGTTATGTATAATGTAACATTTGTGTAAACCAAACTTTCAATGTTTAGAGATTATTACCTTTACAATACTTGTATATGTAATAAGTGGACAGAGGCATTCCTTTTGAAATGTTGGTGTTAAAATCCTTTTTAAATGTGAAGCATGCTTACAATAGCTGTAAAAAAAGATATGTTTTTCCTATTGAGCCAGAAGTTTCTTTTTTTTTTCTTCATTTTTTGTTACTTTAATCTGTGCGTATTGTAAGTTTCAAGTGAATTTTGTGCCATCTTGTACAGCCAGTGTGTTATTTTGTTATTCTCTTGCTCAACTCTTGTGCATATAACACAGTATTAGAGGCAAATGTAGTAAAAAGACTTAAAAACATAAACTGTTTTAACAGTGCTTGAATGGGTGAGGCTATATTTGAACACTTGTTAAGCGGGAAAATTGATTAAAGCAAAATTTGAGGAATCCATGTATCTCTTTATATCCTTTCTCTAGAGAACGTTGTCAGAAAACTAGTGTTCAAAATAAGGATGTCTCACAACTTGTATTATCCCATATGTATTTCAAAATATATTTCAGTATAATGTATTTACGCTTATAAACTGTACATATCTTCCTATGAGACTGTAATATTTCCTTATCATTTTAGTTGTGAAAATGTTGTGGAATGGGGGAAAAATAAATTTGTGTTACTTTTCTTTATTTGTAAGTTAATACAATTTGCATTTTTCTTTATTCAGTAAAAATATGTCTCGCATTGAAGACATCAATGTTCTCTTCATGAATTCATTAAAGTGCAGAAAACTTTAAACTGCCTGTCTCACTTTTATTTCAACATATGGAAGGGTAATTCAAAACTCTTCGTTCAATGATTTTAGTTGTTTGTTTTCAGACTGCAAATCCTAAATTATTATCTTTATCTGATCCATGTAACATTACCATGGAAACGTGTATGTTGAGCATACAGAAAAATGTCAACAAGAGATTTTCCCAGACCAATGATAGCAAGGCCAGCCCTTTGTAATATAGCCTCCGCAAGTTGAGCAACCTTGGCTGCCTGTATTGTCAGCCAACGAATAAATAAATAAGTGGTTTAACTTTAACCAATGGGAGAGTGACTGCAGCTGCTGTCAAATATTTGCCTCTTTATGTTTACCTTAATGGAAGGTAAACATATTGTTTTTGCTCTGTTTCTTCAGTAGATACGTATGTATATCTGTAAAGAGCTGTTAACCACGTTTGTATGATCATCTTTTTACGTTGAACGACCAAAGAACTATAGTCATAGGTAGATGATCATCAACTTCCTTAAGCTGTTAAAATGTTTTGGAAACAGGCAAAGTGGGAAAAATTAGCTTATTTCTAAATCAGACATTATGATACAGTTGGACTTGGCAAGGACGTTATATAACGTCCTTGGGCTTGGATAGGGCTATTGAACAGACTGGAGCTGGAACAGGGATAGGTGTCAGTGTAGCTATTTGCAAAATGTGTTCAATGAGGTTGAAAGTTCAACCTCCTTGATTTGTTAAAGGAGGTTTTTATCAAGATAAAACCAACTTGATTTGTTTAAACCAACCTTGGTTATCATTCATGTTTGTGCATTGATGCCGTTTCAGATGTCACAGGAACTAACTGTTCCTTTAGAGGCATATTTTGTTTCTACCTAACTCAACATATAAGAACAGAACAGTAGAAATTCCAGCGTCAACAAATTTGTTATTATGTGTAATACAACATGGAATTGTTAGGCGGCGCTTGTGCAAGCTACAGACATGAACCTCGATCTGGATCACGTCAGGCCCTGACATGTGTATGCAAATGAGCCCACGCAGGCCTCCAGTCTTCAGAACCGGCTGTATCCAGTTCCAGCCGGTTCCAGCCTGTCATGTCAGTTTCGGTGCGCATGAATATCGCATGTGGTGTAATGCGGTTGACATGGAACATGTTGGAACTCGACTATCCCTGTTGAAATTAATCCCCAGCTCTATGTATACTTTTATCCTGTTAGATGACGATGAATTTTGCAAACATTGCACTATTGGACAGATGAGTCGTACATCTTGGGTAATTTATGGATATAGTGCTTGATTGGACCAAGAATACTGGACAGTAGAAAAATTAATCGACCAGATGAAGTGGAGGGATATCGATTTCAAAGATGCAAAAAGTGGGAAATTTGAATAGCATTTCACAGGAGTATAGTACCGGGCATGGAGATGATACGCTTGGCCAAATGGGAACTAGACTGGTTTTAGAAGAGTGAAATTGAAAACGTTGTAATTAACGTTATCTCGGATGTTTTTGTTTGGGTGCGTCAGAGTGTGAACGCGGGAGAATTAAGAAACCAGTCTGAAAATGATGCAGTCAGGTCTTTCCACGGAACATGGTATCCGGCAGAGCAAGGTATTTGATTTCTATGTGTGCATGCAAAAACAAATATTTATGGTTTGATTTTCACGTGGTGTCTTTTTTTAAAGTGTATAATGTATTTTTTATGCATAATTTTTGACGTCAACAGATCTTTTAGGGTGACTCTTGTTATGTTTAATACTATCTCCTAATCTCCAAGCAGATCCTACGGTAGCATAAGACAGGATCAAAAGCTGCCAGAGGAGTGAAGCCGGCTTTTAATAGGAGTGTGTTTTGCTACCTGGTAGCAAAACACACTCTAAGTCTAAGCCAGCTTCACTCCTCTGGCAGCTTTTAATACTGTCTTATGCTACCGTAGGATCTGCTTGGAGATTAACTATCTCCTGTACACATGTATTTAGTTGTTTTCATTATTCTTTGGTAAACATATCAAGTTAATTTGACGGAGTCTCTTTTTGTTTCATTTTCAGACGAGTCCCGGGTTTCTGCATTCGAACTCGACCAGCCACACGTGGCCTTTCAGCGCCATTGCCGAGCTGATCGGTGGGAAATTCTTACCACATATCTTTGGTGTGATACATGAATAACGTTAGTTCTTTGACTGATTGCGTCAGGCCAAAGTCCGAGCAGCAAATGTGGTTTTACTTAGGTGGCATTTGTCAACTTGTCAGTCAACCGGAAAGGCAGTGGTCTTCCACTTCCACGGGGTTTGACGAGTGGGAGGGGGGCGTTTTGACGAAACGTCAAATCTTGACTCGAAACATGAAAAAACGTGGTTCAACTCACTGTACACTGCCAATACACAGTGTAGTTCTAGACTAATATAGCCTCGAAGCCAGACTTTCTCCAGGGTGTGCAAATTACTGCCAGCTGACAGAGCTATTCTCCAAGCAGAGGTTGAGTCGCGTAGATACTTTTGTTTTTGTTGTCGTCTATTTCTCTGTTTAATCAAGTTTTTAACCTCCTTGGTTTAATGAGACATTGTCTCAAGATTCCTGGGTCCAGGGCCAACATGCGCCCTATGAAATTTTTATCACGGGCCCGTTAGAGTTAGACCCTGACCTGAGGCAAAAAAACTCTGGGGCTTGCTGCAGAATTTCCTTGGGGCGTGTTGGCCGTCGAGCTGAGAAGCTAGCCTGTGTAGGCCCTGGAATTATGGACATAGCCTGGCATCCAGACTTTTAGGATGTCAAATCATGGTCTCGTATTACTTTTGGCTGATTGGTTATATTCATACTTATGGTTTATAACTTTATTGATTGCAACATTAAAATGTTTGACATATTTTGTGCAGAAGACGACTGTGATTGTCTTTTTTTTATTGCGTGGCTTGATCCAGGAATACATGTATATGGATCGTCAAATGGAATTTATAAATATTTGAAGAGTACTAGTACCAAGGACCCTGCATTGGTGGGAAGAGTGTTTGATTGAGTTTATGTTCAAACTTTATGGTGTTATGCCGATTCCAGGGTTGAGAGGAGGGCACCACAAAAAGTAAACAAAATGAAACCAAGGCACACACAAAAAAATATGTGAAGAGATAGGTTGAATTTTTTGCTAAGGCAAAGTTGAAAATTAAAAATTAAATTCCTTTTTGACTGTATAAGTGATAACTGTACACTCTGCACCACCACAGACATAGGACTATATTATTATCTATTTAATCTGATTCAATGAAAGTATCATATCCACTTTCAGACAATGCATATGACCCTGATGTGGCAGCACGGCAGCTTTTCATCGACATGGAGAAAATCGGTGAGACGCAGTGTCTCACGTTTACAGACAACGGCGCCGGGATGACACCGGACAAACTCCACAAAATGCTCAGGTAAACCAATCCAGACTGTCCATCACAATTAGCAGTTCAACCAATGATAGCATGGCAATTAGCGGTTTGACCAATGAAAGAATGGCATTTTTACTGTGCATTTCTAGGTAGGTGGGCTATGGGATCCATCCAATGAACCTGAGGTTCTTCAGGCATAATTGATGTTAACACAAGCATTTGTGCAGATGGGGGATACAAAATTTGATGATGACATCATTTGTCATTTTGGCTTTGGAAAGTGGAATCCACCTCCAAGTAAATTACTCTCCAAGATGCCTGGAGGCCCCTAGATCCTGAACAGGTCTGTTGCAGGGGGCCTGTTGTGGAATTTTCTTGGTGGCATGTTGGCACTAGAGCCAAGAAACTTGCTTGTATGGGCCCTAGAAACAGTCTTGCATTCAGGTTACACTTCAAGCAGATGTTTGGGTGAACAATAGAAATGGAACCACTGATTTTATCAATAACAGCTGCTGACCTTTGGTTGATATGAAAAAGGGAGACTTCATCTGAGAAAATTTAAATCAAACTTAAAGTAAAACTTCAAAGTAATCTGTTTCAGGGTCATTGGAACATAAACCACCTGTAGGAAGGTTTTTTCCTATTCTGGATTCTGGATTTCAGGAAAAGTTTAGATTTATCCAGTACATTTATGCTTCTAGTGTTACCCGTGTGGTCAATGGGAGATGTAGAATGTATATCTTTCTAACATCTCTAAGATACAGTGTTAGTAGTATTCTCCACACTAAGTGCCCTTTATGAAAAGAACGCTTCAAGAAATTTATGATATAATTGTCCAGTTGATGATTTCAGTTCACCAGAAAGGTCTTTGAGACCTGATATTGTTTATTGTCTCTAGTTGCCATAGCAGACCTTTTAATAAATGCGTTCTCTCTTTTTCAGTTTTGGCTTCTGTGAGAAAGTCGAAATCAACGGCCACAAACCTGTTGGTCACTATGGCAACGGATTCAAGTCAGGGTCCATGCGACTGGGCAAGGACGCCATGGTTTTCACGAAGAACGGGAAGTTCATGATCGTGGGGTTCCTGTCCCAAACCTACCTGAAGTCCATCCAAGCGGAGACTGTCATTGTACCAATAGTGCCATTTGATACTGCTGATATCCTTTGCCGCAATTGCCTACGTGTAGTATACTGAAGATACATTAGTTATCATAGTCTGTGTGAGGAACAGGGTTGTTGTCTTAGAATCTATAGGTTCTGAACTCTGATCCTTGTACCCCCCTCAGTCACATTAGGCAAAAATTGATCGGACGACGAGTCTGCGAGCTCTAAATTGCGAGGAGGCATGACCCTGCTGCCGACGATAAATGGCAGAGTTCCTCCCTTCCCGTCAGGGTCATGTCTCCTAATAATTTAGAGCTCGCAAACTCATCGTCCGATCAATTTTCGCCTAATGTGAGGGGGGTATTAGCAGGCCCCAATGTTGTTCCACCATTTTTTCTCATTCGACAGGTGAAAGTGACTATCACGCTTTGGCTAGGGTTGTCCTCTTGAATGGGACATAAAGTTGGAGGTCCCTTTTTTTAGGAGAGCCACACTCCAAGACCCAACATGCTTTATCAATAAGACTTGTGGCCATTAGTAAGTGTATCAAACTTTACATTGTTGTAACACTAACAGCCCAGCTAATGTTGCTTGTGTGTACTGTACAAATGTACAAAACTTGTGTGTTAAGCATAAAGGTCACTGAGTTCAATTGCTTTGCAAAACAAACAAAAAATGAACATTATTATCATTGTCTTATGTTGTCCCTTCCACTGTTTGTATCAATATTTTCTATTTCTATCCACCATTTTTTTAATCTAAATTTTTGGTGTAGGTGCTATAAATATATTTGCTTAGGATGGTTAGTCTGTTATGTATTTTTCCAACCTCTTTATTTCAATTTTTTTTGTAATTGGGAGGGTCATAGCCTGTGTTGCACAATCTCTCACTGTCAGGGACTGATTGGGCATTTCCCGAGTGCCCCTAAAAGCTTATATTAATTCTAGTCGGGACATTCTTTATGAGAAGTGCTCTGGCTGATTATACCAGACTGAAGATTTCAATGAAGGAAAGTTGCCTTAACAGGCCCCACAGATCATGGTGAAGACCATTGACTCTGACCCCAGTCTGGAGGCCATCACCAAGTACTCCATCTTCAAGTCCAAACAGGAGCTCATGGAACAGTTCGAGAAAATCCCACGAAAGGGTACCAGAATTATCATCTACAATATCAGGAGGTAAGTATGGTTAGATCCATATGATGTAGACTGAGTGTTATCCTAGTTGATTTATCCATATGGAAGCCCCAATAAACTATGAATCTAGAATGACACTCAAGCTACGTAAGACCACATCAGTTGGAGTATGTATGAAATCGTTTCACCAGCATGGATGTGGAAAAGGATACTCAGAACTCTAAGCAACTTCGTTGATAATTATTCAGAATCTAAATGCATCAAAGCACGTCGATGAAGGTTAGACATTCAGGTAATTAGATACGCCAAATGGCAAATACTCAATTAACTGGAGATGATTTTGGAAATCATATCCAGTTGCTTGAGTAATTGCTATTTGGCATAAATGCATTTAAGTTTTACGTAAACAAGGTGAACATTTTTTTGGTATAGACTATCCATGAAAAATGTTTTTGGTGTGTTTATTTCTACTGTGGGCATATCAAGTTTTTATGTAAACCAGTCTGTAGTTGCACTAGTACTAGTACAGGAGGCAATAAAAATCACAAAATCACAATCTTTTATTTCTAAACTACATTTAGATTAATACACTTGTTGTCATGTTTACTGTGTTATTGATTACTATTACATGTACCTTGCCTTTTTTCTCCAGAACAAGTGACGGAAGGCCAGAGTTTGACTTTTCCGATGATAAAGACATCAGAATTCCTGATGACGTGATTGACGAACAAGCAGGAAAAAAGTTCCGCCGGCAGGACCGACGACAGGACTACTCGCCAGAGTGCGACTACTCCCTCAGGGTGAGCAAAGTTCAATGTCAAGTCCTACTCATTAATAGTCAAGTACTGTAAATCTTTGAATTTATGATAGAGGTTTTATTTTCTCTGTTTCTGTAGTGACCTCTTGGTATGAAATCATGACATTGTGAATTTGTGTTTTACACTTTGACTGGGAACTTCAAACACTGCGACGACCTATTTCCCCTCCTACTGAAAAATTGAAGTCCTGGAAAAGTAGACCAAATTACAGTAAACTTGTGTAGAATGTTAGCTTTGTTGTATTAAGAACATGTTTGGTTAATCCATTGCTGGGAAGGAAAAGAACACATTTCCCATGTAATTAGAGATTCCAAGTCAAAATTTCTCAGTTTTCCTTCAATTTCAGTCAATTCAGACTAAAAGACTTTTTACCAACAAATGAACTACCAGTAGTTTGGGAGTTTTGAATTAGAAAATCTACTGGATTCAGTTTCAAAGCTGAGCTTAACTTCTAATAAAACATGTCAAGAATAGAATATTTCCTTAATAAATGAAGACCAGACTTACAAAGTTTGTCCCCAAAATCTGACTTGTTTTTCCTCCTCCAGGCTTATTGCAGTATTCTGTACCTCAACCCTAAGATGCAAATCATGCTGCGAGGACAGAAAGTCAAGACCTTTAAGATCGCCAAGAGTCTGAACAACACTGAGAAAGATGTATACAAGCCTCAATGGCTGGTGAGTCCAACTGTTCATGTATGTTGCTTGTGAATGTAATCTTGTAATAAACTTGATCTATCTATGTTCTACTGGTTGTGACAGAGAAGACAAATGCTTTGTACAGTAGATAAAACTTCATCATACCATGATTCGGGATTTCCACTATCTCTTTTTGTATTATGAACAGTGGGTCACAGCTTAGCATCCCTTTCAGTGGCATGCAAGCTGGGTGAGCAACTCAGACAGGATTTAAAGTTTCAGTCTCATAACTTCTTGGCCCAGAGACAGGGTCACTAACCACTGAACTACTAACATCATGCTTGTTTGTATACATGCACTAAAAGAGCACAAATCTCTACTGATTTTGTGTATTTTTTCTAGCTGCTTATCATTTAGATTTCTATTATGAAACTAACAAGTTACCCAACATATGCTATTAAATACATTATCAACCAAAACAGCCCTCTAAACTTTCAAATGATGCAAAAGCTTATGACATTGTTTCCAGCCAAGACCAGTGAAGATCACGTTTGGGTTCAGCCCCCAGAAGCATCACTACGGCATCATGATGTACCACAGGAACAGGCTCATTAAAGGGTACGAGAGGGTCGGACCACAACTCAAGGTTTGTATTTTTACTGATCTAGATACAATTTACAAACTGATCAATGTCTGAGCTTTCCAAACTGTAAGTGTATATCTTGAAGGATATATCTTGTTGGCTTCCGCAGTGCTTCTCTACAGTAAAATGATGACACCACAAATAACCATTTTTGTGCTGTGTTATTGTTTCAAGCGCAACCCTTAAAACGCTACAAAACTTCCTTTCCATACTGAAGGGAGGTTTAGATGAAAATAATTTGATTTTGCTAATGGCATTTTTGCAGGCTGGTAGACAGGGTCTTGGAGTGATTGGTGTAATTCAGTGTGACTTTCTACAACCCACTCACAACAAACAAGACTTTGACTATACCAAGGAGTACAGGTACAGTCACAATTCCTTCTATTACAATCAGTAAGTAGTTCTTTTGGATATGTAGAAGGAATCATTGTCAGATATACATTTTATCCATTCTTTTCTTCAGTACCACTGTTTGGGACATATATGATGGTTAAAAAGTGCTAAATGATGGAGCCGAAACATAAACTAAGTAATCCCTGTGCATGGAAATAGTTTTAAAGCATAGATCTGTGTATCCATCTCTAGGAGCACCATAGCAGCTCTGGGACAGAAGTTGACCGACTACTGGCTGCAGAAGAAAGGTAATACAAGGTCATCGTCCCCTGCTGCAGCCATGGGATCAGAGGACGACGAACCTGCGTAAGTATTATCCTGATTGGCTGGAGTCTTAATTCAATTACCTCTTAGCAGTAAGTCATGAAGACTTTGTACACTGCTGTATTTTGTTGAACTAGACAAAACTCCTAAAGCTAAAGCAAGAAAATGAAAGTGACCCTGAACCGGTTTAGCTCACTGAAGAGCAACCGTTTAACTTCCGCTGGTTGTGACAGAGGAGACAGACGTTATTTACAGGTACATTGTACAGGGAGTCCCACAAGCTCTGTTCAATAAGTACATGTACAATGAACAATGGACCACAACCTGTTCCAGGGACTTGCATGTCAGGTGAACAAAAATAATTTGTATTCAAACTCACATCCTCTTAATCCAAAGGCTAACTGCAGGAGGACTAGACATTGTACCAGCCTATACATATAATAGTTACTTAGCTGGAGAATTGACCAGCTAAAGGAAAAGAGATCTCTAGGAGTAAGAAACAGGTTATCTTTAGAGTTTTAAGGCCTTTTACTTTTGCAGTCCCTCTCCAGACCAGCTGTGGGTGCAGTGTGACAATACAGAGTGTCTGAAGTGGAGGAAGTTACCCGAGCAATGGAACAACAAGAAACTACCCGACAAGTGGTACTGCCACATGAACCCTGACCCCAACTTCAGGTACAGACTTCAGATACTGTAAACCAAGTTGTTTATTTCTCTGGGGACTTAATTACTTCAGTTCAGTTCATGCTCATATGAGGTACCATTAACAATGTCTGACCATGCATCTCTTGATTACTTAGTATAGTAGGAGTTGAAGGTATGTTTTTGTTGCATGTTATGTGTGGTTGAAACAATTTTGTAGTACAGTGATATCCATTAGAAATGCATATTCACATTGTCAAGAATCTGCAGTGTGAAGGCCTCCACAAAACTGCAAAAAGAAAGTCACCACAAACATTTATAGATTCACAGTACTGTTCATTGTAAAGACCTCCAAAGAATGTACTTCGTTAATCATCACACTTTATCACGATTCCTTGAAATAGCAAATTTTCAAATACCTCAGTTCTGTATCTGAGGTATTTGGAAAACTCACGGAAACTTTACAAAACACCTTCCAGGTCGTGACTAAGAAGATATTTGCTATGAACAGTAGATAAAAGTTCATTATATCATAATTCCCCTAACTCTTTTCTACATGTACATTACAATGAACACTGGGCCACAGATAAGTGTCCCTTTCTGAGGACTTTTGCCTTTTTCAGTGGCATGCTAGCGGGTGAGCAACTCAGTCGGGATTCAAACTCACGACTTCTTGGCCCAGAGACAGGTTCACAAACCACTGAACTATGCATGCTTTGCTATATATCTGAATTGGCAAGACTCAAGAAACTATACAAAACTCCTTCCAGGTCGTGCTCAGTCCCTGAGGAAGCTGAGGATGACCCTGATGAAGAGATAGCAGGCCCATCATACGACAAGTCAGTCAAGAGACAGCTGTGAGTTCATCTTCCTTCTATAGATTGACTGTCCAAATGTTGTAAAAGTTTGTGTGTATTGTACATGCTTCATGAAAGTGTTTTTAGATGAAACCTGTAATAGCTGAGTGCTATTATGTTGACAAAACAGTCACCCTTTGACATGATTTTGTACACAAACATATCTTTTCCTCTCTACCTATGTTTCAATTGAATGTATTTTCCAACCTGAGAACATATGTACAGAAACATTCACACCGATATGTGCTTTCTAGGGAGCGTGAGAGAAGGGAGGAGAAATGGAAAAAGGAACAAAAGCAGCAGATGGAGGTAAGGGTGTACTTCCAATGCTCAAAGAGAACCAGCTATTTTTACTTTGCTAAAACTTGTGCACATCATGTTCAAAAATGAAAGTTCAGCAACACAGTTGGCAGTCAGGCCGTGGCGCATTGACACACCTGATCCCACAATCTTGGAAGTTAAGCAAGGTGCAGTCTGGTCAGTACTTGGATGGTAGACCACCAGAAAGACTGAACACTGTAGCGGGGTCACACCAAAGACTCTTAAAATGGTACATACTTCTTTCTCTGCTACACTATCAGTGGACTAGCCCCCTGCTGTAGTGACCTATGTGTGGCCCCAGGGCTATGAAATGGAGAAGGGCACTGGACCCTACGTATCACAATAGTGTATGGACAACTTTAGCTTTAGTCAGCTAACGCAAAGGTCTTTGCAAATCGGTGTATTTAGATTGCAGAAAAGGAGCGACTACTGAAGCAAAAGGATCGCCAGCTGCAGAGGCTGGGTGCACAGATCCAGCAGAGCATTCAGCAGAACCAGGCTGCAGACAAGAAGCCCTCACAGCAGGACTTGGTGCGGGCGGAGATAGAGATGAACAGGAGAAAACAGATGGAGACTCAGTTCCACAAGATGGCAGTAGAACTCAAGAAGCAAGAGGTGAGGCACAGATATAGTCAGTGTTACTTCAGAGGGTAAAGTCTTGAAAGTCATAACCGCTTTTTTTACCAGCTGTAAGTCTTACAAAATTTGTTATTTTCAGTGGTTTAATTTTCTGGTCTCTTTACTGCAAATTCTCAACACTTACTGGTAGTAGTAATATGCTGCCTTGCCGCTGGATAGTATCACATTGTAATTTTATTTCTCAGAACCAGCTTCAAAAGCAGCGAGAAGACCTTCTACAAGCCCAGCAGGTGGCCCACCATTGGCAGCAGAGGGCCGAGGCAGCCGTAAGCATCTTAGCAACTTGTCTCATAACATAGCTCTGCCACTAACAATGCTTACACGTGAAAATAACATCTAAATGTACATTGTAGTTGCACTAAATTGAAGTTTGCTGAATTTTGTGTTTGCCTTACCACTGCACAAAGCATGCAAGCCATTGGAGATGTGAGAGACAAATAATGCAAACCCTGAATGCTATTTTTTAAGCTACCTTTCATTCCTTTTATCTAATGCCACACTTGATATGAGTTTTTTCATTGGCAATGTCTTTTCAAGTGACCAGTATTTAATTTCTTCTTGGTTTCGAAGCATACGTGTTTATTACCCTGTATATTGCTTATTTTACTCTATTCTTTAAGTACTTTAAGTTGTTTTCTTTTTTGTGTGTTCATTTGGTTTTTGTATGTTTCTCTGTGACTGAACTGCTTAGGATGAATTTTCAACAATAAATCATACATAACTGACTGGTTCCAAGTCTGGGATATCCAACTGACAACTCCTGTAGGCTGTCCTTTCAGTTTTCTTTACTACTAGAATGTCTGTTGTCAAACCTGTCACACACACAGTGTATAACCATCAGCATGCATTTTAAAAGTGAACAGCTGAAATTGAAACAAGTTCAATAAAGTATGTAGACTGGAAGAAAATGATAGTGAATAGACAAATCCTAACCACCTCTGTCAAAATGTAGAAATGAAAGATGAAAACATAATAGTGCAAATATTTGAAAGACATGCCACTCTCTCCTTGGTTATACAATAATTGCCATTCTCTCATTGGTTGAAGTACTAATTGTGATTGACAGTCAGAATCGGTTTGGAAGGTTCCAATAACAAAGCATGCTGAAGGTTTAAGCATTTTCCTTTACGGGTGAATGATCATGGGAGTCTTGTAGGGTTTGGTGGGGGTTGGCTTTTGAGACAGAGTATTTTCTATTGAAAACTTCCCTAGGCAACAATGAGGCCGCCAGAAGGCCAATCTCCGGGACGGCCCATGTCACTGACTTGGGTACAGCAGGAGAAAGCTGGCGGCGGGCAGGTGCAAAAACATCTGATTTCACAGCAGGCGAAGACTCCCGAGGGACAGGTGCAAAAATGGGTGCTAGTGGGACAGCAGCGGGATAGCACACCAAGACTGGTCAATGCAGCTTTACATTCTGGCAAAACTGCTGGGACACCAATAGAGGTCATAACAATACCTGAAAGTGGGCCAGGAATGACAAAAAGCCAGTCACAAACATCTCCAGTAGTAACTACCTCATCTGCATGTACTGTTGAAGCAAAGACTAGTTCTACACCAGTCATTCCCAACGTGGCCCCGAAATCCACTAACCAAACTGTTCAAACACCAGACTCCACAATGTTGAAAGTTACAATGCTGCAAGACGACGGAAAGGTGCTGAAAATCACTGCAGTCTCCAACACAGATGGGGAGGTGATGACAATCACTTGCCCAGGCAGAAAGTTGCCTGCGTTGGATAAAAGCAAACCCATGTACCTGCTTGTTCCAAAAGCCAGTGACCCTGACCTGAAAAGTGGCAAAACTGAATCAATTCAGAGTAAAATCAGAATCGTCGGGCAACATTTGTCATCCTCACAGACAGCCGAAGTAAGTGTCCCTAAACAGGCACAAACTCCAGGGATGGCTCAGTTTGACAACAGGCTTGGTGAACAGTCTGTAACATTGTCAGGGACATCCAAGCAAGTTCAGTCAATAGAGGTGATAACAATACCCGACTCTGAAAGTGAGTCCGGAATGACAGAAAGCCAGAACAAGTCACAAACCACTACAGTAGTGACTACCTCACCTGCCTGTACTGTTGAAGCAAAGAGTAGTTCTACACCAGTCATTCCCAATGTGGCCCTGAAATCCACTAGCCAAGCTGTTCAAACACCAGACTCCACAATGTTGAAAGTTACGATGCTGCAAGACGACGGAAAGGTGCTGAAAATCACTGCAGTCTCTAACACAGATGGGGAGGTGATGACAATCACTTGCCCAGGCAGAAAGTTGCCTGCATTGGATAAAAGCAAACCCATGTACCTGCTTATTCCAAAAGCCAGTAGCACTACCCTAAAACATGACAATTCTAAATTGATTCAAGGGAAAATCAGAATCGTCGGGCAACATTTGTCATCCTCACAGACAGCCGAAGTAAGTGGCCCTAAACAGGCACAAATTCCAGGGACAGCTCAGTTTGACAACAGGCTTGGTGGACAGTCCGAACAGGTAACATTGTCAGGAACATCCAAGCAAGTTCAGTCACAGGTGACTTTGCCACAGTCCTCTACAGTGGCCAATCACAATGCACCCTGTGTTCTTGAACAGGTTTCCCATGCAACTGCATCCCAGAGAACACCCAGACAACACCAGGCTGGACCCTCTAGGTGAGAATTACTTGCTGTTTACTAGTATTTAACCTTTAGCCTGCTAAGGTGTTGGGCACCAAATGTTTGTATTATAATTGTTTATTGTGTTAGGTAACAGGGAATAGGGGAAAGTAGGGGAGTTTCTTCATGCTTTGTTTTCTACTTCATTTTCCCTCTCACTAACTTTTTTCTTTCTTTCATCCTAGGGTCGTATCCCAAAAAAGACCTGCATCAAATTCATTTTCAAACGCCTCGGCCAGTAAAGCTCCCCGTATGGATGATAGTGACGATGATTGCATCCTTGTCGAGGATGACGATCTCGCAAAAACAGAAACGGCTTCGTCAGTAAGAGTGAAAACAGAGATTTGCCATATCGGAGTTCAAACGGACCCTGCTGATGTCGTCAGAGTCAGTGCGTCAACTGTCAGGGAAGTGGCTACGCTATCCACGGTCGAGCAGCGTCAAAAGCTCATGGAACAGACTAAACAGCTGAAGACGTTGAGAAGAAATGTCGGTAGGCTGATTGGCGTTCTGGTGCCGGAGCTGAGCCTGGAAGATAATGACATTGACATGGAGAGCGAGTCAGTGGACGAGCTTCTGAAACAAGTGCTGGATGCCAACAAGAACTAGTGATAAATACCTCTAAAGTAAAGATCTGGCATATTCTCTGTGTTTTGCATCTGTTTTTGCAACATTTCTTACTCTTTTCTAGTGTTGTATTATAATGGGCTGGGCCAGATGTTGAAAAATACAATACAGTACTAAAAAAGAATAAGAACAGAATGCAGTACTAGAAAAGGGTACTGATAGTTGCAAAAACAGGCATAAAACACTGACAATAACCAAGGAAAAAGATTTCTTTCATGATTGTAAATTACAGTGTAATGGAAGACCTATATTGAATTCATCACTTTTAACAGTGAAAGCAATTAAACCAATACATTCTGAAAACTTGGAACACTGAACAAAGCATACAATTTTGCAACTTCCAAATTTCCACATTATTTTTTTTTTCAGAATATAGTATTTACAAAGTCACTTTCAACATTCTCAAACTTTGCTTGGGTTGTTTCCCTTTGCTTTAACACTGGGCTGAACCAAAGGATGACCTTGGTTTGACTACAATAACTTGGGCAACACATTAGTCTGTGCTAGGCAGCTGAAGGTCCGTAGAAAATACCTCCACCCCTGAGGTGTTGCCAAAAAAAGGTAGATATACATTTCAGGGAACACAAGACAGATCAAATAACTATCTTTGGGGACCCACATTCCCTTCAAAAAACTTTATTTAGATGCATATTTTTATTGCCTCCTTGTATGTTATGCCTGTATTAGTAGCCAATGTAGTTCCAAAGTAGATTTTTACATTAACCTAATAAAATGTAGACTTATTAGATTTGGATCCTGCATCAGTGTTGTACATATTTAGTACTCTGGTTTACATTGAATTTCGATATCTCAAGCACTCCAGATAAGCTGGCTAGATTCTGTTGTTTTTATAGGACATACTGAAACACATGTATGTTGTGACAGGAGGATATTCTGGTGAACATATTGTTCAGTGAACCAGTGAACTTTTCTATTTTGATAAAATAAATCATCTTCACAAATCTCTGAGTGTTGACACTTATTCTATTCTATCCGTAAGCATTTAGATAACACAGGCACAATCTATTTGATATTTGTTTATTTTGGCAACATGATCATTTTGTACTCTTTGCAGCAAGATTCTACACTGTTGTTTGCATAGGATTCTGACCAATATTTCTCAACTAGTCCAACAATACATTTGTCATAATGGCTTATCCTTTTCTTTACCGACAAGACTTGCGATCAATAATAAAGTATAATACAAATGTACCTTCCTTTGTAAGATTAAGGTTAAACTTAAAGAAAAATATCAATATTATGACGGTTTGGAAGACTCAATTGACAACAATTCAACTCTAATAGCAGTTTAAAAAATTCAGCTTAAAATCAGAGCTTTAAACTGGTATATTTGTGTGGCTTGATGCTTTCATTCTCCTATGGAAAACTGTAAAACAAAGCCCATATTAACCCATTGCTTTGTTTTGACATCAGAACTTTTATTTTTAAATCTAATTACACTGTAAAACCAATGTCCATGCAGATGTCATCCATCTATAAGATGTGGTCTTCTTTGCCTAACAGGGATAGTAGAGATGTACTGATTGGTCCTGTGTTGTTCAGCCGAACCAGTGGTCTCCCTGGCAGTCTCTATTCCAGGCCGTCTCACACAGCCAGCACCACTCGTAGCGGCACTGTGCCCTGGGGCACGTCATGTGCATGCATCCGCCTGAAACATGACATGTTTGTTGTCAGTTACCAATAGTAAGTTGTGTTTGTAAAGCCATAGAAAGCAATTGGATGAGAAACAAGTGAGACACAATGAAACAAATGACTTGTTTGCAGCATTCGCCAACCATGCACATTCACACTTGTAGTGCCAACGAGACTTAGGACTAGGAGCTGGTTAAACAACTAAACTCACCATTTTTTTCCACAGGTGCCTTGCAGTTAGGACAGGGTTTTGTGGTTTGCCTGACTGTCTCTTCTGACTCTCGCTCCCACCGAGACCTCAAGGCACTCTCAGGGTCTACTGCAATCCTCTAACCATAAAAACATTGTTCGTCACCGCCTACCATCTTACAAACAAATTGCATTTCACCGATATTTAAAATGATACAACAGACACGTTCTTTGTTTCAACAATTATGATGTTAAGTCAGTAAATGGAACTCACATTCTCGGCTCCAAAAAGCTGTTCCATCTGTGGCCTGCACTCCCCCTGGTGGAAAGGTTCAAGGCAGTCTTTGCAGAAAACAAGCTAGCAGCAAAAGAGAAAAAAATATCAAAGCAATTATATTATGATGGTATTAGAAAGTGATAGATAATATCACAATGCATCCACACATGACTCAATTTGTAAAAACTTACCACACCTCTTTCTGACTAACGATTTCATAGATCGCCCAGCAAATTTCAAAAAGGAACAATTTTTTAATGTTTTGTTGTCTTTTTATCATACATCACCCCTAAAATTATGAAATGAAGAGTAACAACACAAGTCCAATTTTGGTTGCAGTATGATTGTGATTGTAATAACTGTCTGGTGAAAAGAACCCGAGGTAAAATGGATGAAGTCAATGCCCATAACTTAGCATGTCTTTGACCACTTACCCCACACCCCTGTGCTCCCTGTCTCACACACTCCACCCTCCTGGTTTCCCCCTCCGGCAGCAGCCCCGCCCCACAGCCCCGCCCCGGGCACAGCACCCCGCCCATTTGCAGAACACACTCCTCCGTACCAAACCTCTGGTAACGCTCGTACTGCAACAAATTACAAAACAAAAGTGTCAAGGTGGGTTGTTGAATCCACAATTGTAACAATGACATACAGAGATTCAAGTTAAAACTGTATTCTGTACATCTAGTAGATGTTTTCTATTGGACAGAGTAAAGAAGTTAAGTCTCTTATTGTTAGACATAGACCATGCAGAGATATGACTGTCTTAAACATCAAGTAAAATGAAAATGAAACTGAAGAATAGCATTTTCAAAACATGAACGAGACTGTCATATAAGTGTGTCACCTGTTCATCTCCCAGGACCCTAAAATGATGAACTTCTTTTATCAGGGAATCTTCACATTCAGCTGCAAAAAAAAAAGGATTGGTTACTGAAGAAAATGGCAGCACACTTATGGCCTTCACAAATTCAAGAATATGTCTTCAGACTATGAAATCTGGCAAATGACTTGTGAAATTCAAATGAAACAGTTTATGTGGAGTACTGTAAATCTTGCAATGTTTACAGTGGTTTTATATTTGCTGTGACCTCTCCAGCACAAATTCATGATACCCCAAATATGCTTTACGGTATTACCTGGACAAGGCAGTGTGTACCCCAAGGTAGCATCTTGGACAAACTGTCTGTCATTCAGCCTGGTGGTACAGTAGGTGTGGAAACAGTCCAGACAGGAGGTATGGGCATCCTCACACTCAAACAATATCAGTGGGGTGCTGTGGCATGGGAAACATTAACAATACACATAATAATCATTCAAATCAAGGATTGACTTGCGAGGTTGCTTGAACATCATTTAGCCTCCAGATTGTCAAGGTAGCCATATGGCATCAAATTTGTATTGTCCATAGGGTAGACAGCAGTAGCCTGGAGTCCAGTCTTCTTGTGCCTTTAGTCGCTTCCCAAATGTCCGCTTTGTTGTGGAAAGTGAACCTTTGTGGAGCTACTAAAAGCACAACAAGTCTGGACTCCAGGCTAAGACAGCAGGGAGGTTAAACAAGCTTTGCTAGCTCCAAAAGCATAGAACGAAAACAAGAAATGTGACACACCAGAAAGGTACAGTTTTGTTTCATGGAATCTACTCAATTTGATGGTGAAATTGTGCATTGAATACCTGCTGTGTTCTACATAAATCTTGTTCCTTAAATCATTCCAATAAAACTACATGTGTATGCAAATGCTGAAGAAAGTTCCATGTAAACAATGTAAAATGAGTGACCAAAGTAAAAGCAATCATACCTGACTTCCTCACATACCATACATGGTACGTCCTGTGTGTTACTCTTGATCATGTACAGGGCCGCTGCAGTATCCTCCTCCTGTGTAGGGTGGGCAGCACACTTGAAGTAGAACTCCTGTTCACACAAAGGTACATGTAATTATTCCACTGAATGTGCTAACAAAACACAGCAACCATTCAACTTAATTGATGGCAAGAGTTAACTGAATTCTAATTGTAATTCAAGAATCATATGCATTATAATCCTATCTATGCAAAAAGAAAGCCAAACTTGCTGCAATTATTTTTAGACTGAGCTACTCTGCTTTATCCAACCTACAGCAACTGTTCCTTGGCAACCCTGTGATTGACATCTCCCCTGGATCCGCCCTGGCAACAGCACGTCATCCCAACTGCCAGGGCCCTTTAGCAAAATAAAAGATAATTACTTCTCAATAACAATTGTAACATGTTAACTCTGTAGATTTAACACTTGACAATGCCAATGTTTTCTGATTTCTACGTGAAGTGCCACAAATCTGCTATAGTAGATGACAGTATCCTTACAGTAATATAACTTTCACTTAAAACTCTCACCTACCCTGTTGAGAGTAAGAGTTCCCTGTTTGCAGGTGGCGCACGAGACCCTGAGTTTACCAGGCTGGACGTCCTTACACTGCTGCTTACAGTACACAAAGAAGTGAGGATGTCTGTGGGCTGAAAATAAGGTGTTGGTGAATCAGTGTTTCTCAACTTTTCTTACCAAAAGAGTAGGACCAAAATTATCTACTGGCTATATTATACCATGGCTAAGCGCTGTGGACCCAGAATTTAAAGACATATGACAGACAAATCGACAATATGCAATATCACCAACATTCAAGATGCTGTGAATCGTGAAATAATTCCCTGTAGCTTTATATTCACGCTTTTCGACATACAGTCTAACCTGAAATCTAGTCTTATTAGCTGTAGTACATTTCCAAAGGTCTCTATCACCAACAAAATGTCGTGCTATTACCATTGAAATCTTGGCATTGTGTATTAGTAGACTTTAAAACTTAAACAGGCCTTAGGGCAAAATTCTTGTGCCACAAACTTAATGAATCCATGATACCTGCCCCATGTGAGGTGTTGGATGCTGAGGCTCCATCTTCCTGTGGGTTCAGGTCCACCCTGGTGAGAGACTGGGGCTCCTGGGAACTGCTGGAGGAGACCTGAGCCTCCACAGACAGCTGAGGCCGACCTCGGACCACATGGACAATACTGTGACTGGCTAGGTCACACTCCTGATGGTAGAAATAATACCAGAGATCAAAAGCTGAGACATGGCATATGATCTGCATGCTTCGTCCCTGAGGCGCAAAGAGCTATTTTGATTTATTGTTAATTGCACCTAGCTCACTGTTACGCATTGCCAGTTGCATTAGTATTTGGAAACATAACTGCTTTAGTGTTAGCAGTAGGTTATTTGTTGTTGTGAACTAATTGTCAAATGTTATTGACAAACTTTTTGTATCACATAGTTGAAGGCCAGATAGCCCAAAAGTCACAATGGAGTATTTGGTTTGTCGTTGTTCACAGCCTAATCTATTATTGAGTTAAATATGATTGAGCCTCACGAGATGGTAACTACTTTTTTTGCTATTTAAGTTTTTTTCTTCAATAACGTTATCTAGTTTTCTTTTGTCAACTTGACATTGAGATACCCAAATCTAACATTGTGCATATAACGTTAGGTGTATCAATTTTTGTTAAGCCTTGCTGGGAATTTACAGCTAATAAATGTTTCTAGGATATTACCATTCAGACTATCCTCCATAGTAACTACTGGTTCCATGTTTTTGTTTGCTTATCTCATGGTTAGCAAGAAAGAGGTTGAGCCATTGATTACTACAGAGGATAGTGCCCAGGCTACATGCTCATGGCACAGAACACTAGATATTCTACCTTGCTAGCCCATTAATACACATTTATGGTGTATCTTACACATTCAGTTTACTTTCAATTGTTCACTACAATCTGAAGACGTCCTACACTGGATTTTGTTCAATTTGAGTGTTAACAGTTTGTTAGGTGTCTCTTCTGCAATACAAATCAAATCAAGTTGCAATTCTGAAGGTTACATGACTGAGTAACTAAACTTGCACATGCCATCCAAGTACATGAAATCAGAATGTCGTGTTAACATGTTAACGATAATCTTGATTTAAACACAAATTTATAGAAGGACACTAAGCACATTTTCCAAACATTCACACTGTACCGCATACCCCGATGATGAATGAATCCCTGAGCTCTCTCCCCGCGAAGATGATCCTGATCTCGGCGGGCGGGACCTGCTGTCGGGCCGCCAACACCTCCTTCAGCTGCAGGACGCTCCAGGACGAGTCCACGTCTACGGGGAAGCTGTGGTGCGAGTTGAAGCGGACGAAAACCTGCATGGTCGGCATCTTGTACAGGCTGACAAACCCGGAAGTAAAGTCTTCGATAAAATAAAGACAGAAATACTGCTGCCCAGTGTTTCAAACAACCGTACATGAAATGCTTTCCAGCATTCTGAGGGCTTTGGTTACCAGGAAAATAACGTGGTTTCTTGACGGTTTGTTTTAAAACGCGAAGTTGGTCGAAAAAATACTAGCACAGCTAGCAGACGAAAAACTTCTATCTGCGCACCGCCATTTTGGTCATCATCGTCATGAGGAACTGACGTCATTGTGGTGACCTGGACCTGCTCATCTATACAGTCAAACCTGTCTATAGCGGCCACTCAAGGGACCGGACAAATTTGGCCACTATAGACAGGTGGCCTCTGTATAGAGGTGGTAACTTGTAGATACAGTCAAACCTGTCTATAGCGGCCACTCAAGGGACCGGACAAATTTGGCCACTATAGACAGGTGGCCTCTGTATAGAGGTGGTAACTTGTAGATAAAATACCCAAGGGACCGACAAAAAGTGGCCACTATGGACAGGTGGCCCCTCTGTAGAGGTGGCCCCTAATACAGGTTTGACTGTAAAATACCCAAGGGGCCGACAAAAAGTGGCCACTATGGACAGGTGGCCCCTCTGTAGAGGTGGCCCCTAATACAGGTTTGACTGTACATGTACTATGTATTGGATCAAATTGGGTTCCAATCAAGTTTTTATCAAGTTAAAGCTGTGAGTGTTATGATATACAACTTTTCCATTCTGAATTTTTCTTGGGATCCAGGACGTGGTTTCTTAAAGACACCAAATAAAGTGGTCCTAAGTCAGGATAGTAAAGCAATACATTTGTACAAAGTCTTCCAGATTCCCCCCCCCCCCCCCCAAAAAAATTGAAAGAACCATGCCCTGTTATGATGTACAATTTATGATGTTTCTGCTGTTCAATTTTGTTCGACTTCAAGTTATGGCTGCTTGAAAACCAAACAATCAAAACTACCTATAAACTAACTATACAATGTCTCAGACAACTTATTCAGTGGCAGAAATAATCTTCACGGGTTACATTGCATATCAGAACAAACTTAGTGATTGCACTGTACAGTAACTGTTTAATTGAAGGAAAAGACATTTTGTGGAAAGCTGCTTTATTGTAATCATGGCCACATCATGGCCACTGCACTACCAAAATTATCCACATGTTGATAGTTTTGAGAATATCACCTTTGCCTTTCTCCATATTTTTCTCCTTTGATTACTTTCCATACATAATCTTTTGAACATGTAAGACTTGTACCTGAGACTTATACCATCAATCCAATCAAACATCTACTAGGTTTGTATCCTATGACATGATAATCTCTTAATTAAGGCACTACAAAAATATACAGTCACACAGAATTTACAGCTGATGGATGTCGTGGAGCCCCTACGGTTATGGGCCGTGAGTGAGTGAGTGTATGCAGCACTTTTTTGTAGACACATTGACAGTTGTCTTAAAACTATTCATATAATTGCTGACTGTATGCTACCACAGTAATCTCTGTGAATGTCTTTTACAGCAACTGTTGTACATGTATATTCAGTATCCAGTATTTGTCACAGTCGAGCACAAATGTAGGCTAAATGTGTGAAATACATACACTATAAAGTTAGTATCATACATTTGTGTACATATTTTGCATCCCATAGTCCACTCAAGAGTCAAGTTGCATGCTCATTTGTTTTTATTCAACAGCCCTTGATGCAACAAAATCTTGGATAGATTATATCCATTTTCTTGTAAAGAACTCACATTTGAAATGAGGTTGTAATAATTGTCTCCAAGTTGATCTTCTGTCTACAGTGTCCATAAAATTCTAAATTGGTTCCATGTGCTGCAAATTCATTTATGCTTGGGTGAACTTAAGTTTGTGTGATAAGTATGCAGTTAAAACAATTCTGTAGTATGGAAATGGCTATTCGCAGTGTCAATTTGCGGCAGAGAGGTCATCACGAAAGTAAGTCCACTGCAAACATTTCTAGATTTACAGTACATGTACTTTATAACTTCTCAATAAGGATGGACGAGGCCCCACCACCACCATTACAGATGGCAGCTACACCCTTCTGACCAGGCTGCAGGTTGTGGACCATATGGCTGGTGATTCTCGCGCCCGACATGCCGATAGGATGTCCAATAGACACCGCTCCACCATTAATGTTAACTTTGGCTGGGTCAAGGTCGAGGAGTTTGATATTAGCAAGCACGACAGCACTGAAGGCTTCGTTGATCTCCCACATGGTGACATCATCCTTAGAGACTCCTGTTTGCTTCAACAGTTTCTCTACTGCAGGGGATGGTGCGATGGGGAAGTCTATCGGAGCGACTGCCGCATCCGCAAAGCCGACAATACGAGCCAATGGCGTGACGCCGAGCCTGCTGGCCGCTTCTGAGGTCATGATGACGAGAGCTGCTGCACCGTCGTTGAGTGTGCTCGCGTTCGCTGCTGTCACCGTCCCGTCCTTCACGAACACCGGCCTCAGCGATGGCACCTTGTCGAACTTGACTTTTCTGTACTCCTCATCTTCTGCCACCGTCACCCCCGGACCTCTCTTCTGCGGCACTTCCACAGGAGTGATTTCCTTCGCCAGGATTCCGTTTGCCGCTGCGGCCTGGCTTCGCTTGTACGAGCTGATGGCGAACTCGTCCTGATCCTCACGGCTGATCTTCAGGTTCTTGGCGGTGTTCTCTGCACAGTTACCCATGTGGAATTTGTTGTAGACATCCGTGAGCCCGTCGTGTACGATGAGGTCCTCGAGTTTCAGGCCTCCGTACGCAGGCGCCTCTCTCGCCATGATGAAGGGGACGTTGGACATGCTCTCCATCCCACCCGCAACCATCACGTCCTGGTGACCGCACATCAGACTCTGTGCTGCCAACATGATGGACTTCATCCCGGATGCACACACCTTGTTGATGGTGGTACATGGAGTAGCCAGCGGTAACCCCGCCCCTAGGGCCGCCTGCCTGGCCGGTGCCTGCTTCTCACCCGCCTGCAGCACATTTCCCATGTACACCTCCTTCACTTCTTCGGCAGGGATGCCGGCTTTCTCAATAGCTGACTTGATAGCGATGGCGCCGAGCTGAGGGGCGGGGACAGAGGCCAGGCTGCTGCGGAACGAGCCCACCGGTGTCCTGGTGGCACTGACGATCACAACTTCGTTCAGACCTGAGACTTGGGAGAACCATCTTGCTGCAACGTTACTTGTCACTTTGCCTCTCAACTGCACACCTCTGAGAAGTGTTGCCGCCATTTTCTCGAAGAAGAAGATACCTGTGGTTGTTTGATACTTGTTGTTGAAGACGGGAGAGCCTACAAAGGTAGAAGGCACCACTTTACGACGACAACACTTTCACTTGTCACGTTGGCCGAAGGTGGACACGATGAACTTGCGTGACCTTTCATCGCATTGATCCATGGGAAAAGTGTTAAAAATATCTAATTTGCATTTTTCCCAGACTCCATGAAGTAAAGATACCTCCAAAAATATGTTTTGAAATTTTTTACCATCTTTAATGAAAAATATTGACATCAACTCAGATCGTCAAATTTGCTGTCGGTACCGGAGAAATTCTTCCGGACAAAGCCGAACATGACGTCATCACAATAGTCCTGTTTACCGGAGACTCCCGAGGGACTGTTTACATCCGGGGTTTTTGCAACCTTGTTGCCATGCGACAACATAAACCTTGTCAGATTGATTACATCTGCCAGTCGATCCACAAGCGTCCAGACGAGTGGAAGAGTAGCGCCGATTTTCCTTCGGATTTTCCCCCAAAACAAGAGAGAAGATTTCTCTAACCCCGTCGCCAACAAGAAATGTCTTCTGAGATCCTTTTGAAGGGAACCAGGATGGAAACCGAAGGCTTCACCACCAAATCTCGGTTGAGGAACGCGAAGGTAAGATACGGCAACCAAGAGGTCACAGATTTCTGCGACTTTGAATTGTTTATTTCTTGATCACGGAGTTGCTATGAGGAACACAGCGAACTCGTGTAGCATCTATTATGCACGACACGATGTAGTTGGTACCAGGATCGTGTAGGGTTGATGATATACTTGTAAAATATGAATAATTGATGGCAAGAATAAGATAGCCTGGAAAGACTTTGAAGACCGTTTTAGGAAACATGGTGGCCCACCTCCCCCTTCACACCAAGACAAACATTCGTACAAATTCTAAATCTACTACTTTTTGTGAAACAGCGAAATCCAGTTGCTTATATTTTCGTTGACGTATGAATCCAAAATATGAAAATTATGCCGAATATTATCTGCAGTGTCTTGGACAGGTCGTTGGTAGGAATGAATGACCCGACCTGACTACCGTTTGTTGTGGGTGTGTGGGGATTCTTGTCTGCCATCTTAGTCAGTGTATAGACGACTGAAACACGAGTCTAGTCTACTGAATCAAAGACAGAAAGATCCTCCAAGACATCATAAGATATTATTTATTAGATTAGAGCCGAAAACTTCTGTCTGTACTATAGGGTTCTATTTAAATAGGATTCAGATGAGGGTTAGAATGCAGACTGCATTTTTTCAAGATGAGGAAACCATATGTACCAAGGATATAGATAATCCTCCACAAGTGGTACAAGACGAAGCAACTTATCATTTGTACAAGTGGAACCAGTTGTATGACCTTAGGGTATGTGGTTCGGATACCTTCGTCAACTGTCAAGCTTAACCCTAACGCCAGTAACAGGCAATTACCAACAACATTCGGCAGGTAATTGGCTGTTACGAAAATTCCCAGACTTAACACTTATTGAGTGGGATTTATGAAGATTGGTGTGGGTTGGGAAAGCTTAATGGCTTTTTGGTTTGTCAAGTTGGAGGATTTGGGCTGAATTTCTGAAGATTCCTGGGAAGTGTTGTCGATGGATTATTAGGACCTAGTGTACTGTCATGGCCAAAGGGATCCCAGCAAAAATTCAGTAGGACTGCCCATGGCATTACCTTAAATTCATGATTCCAATTATTGGCAAAATGTGGCTACGGTTGAACAAGCTTTCCCAAAGAATCACGGTCAATCAAAAAGCTTGCCCACGCCTTACAGGAAAGATGCAGGCCCCTACAGATAAATACCTGACAGTCACAGATAAATCAAGAAGGTTTCATGCACCAAACAGAACACAGCTGCCAGGCGACCTTTCTAGAACATGGGGTGCAACAAAAATATGGACATAGTAAGTCTATACTGTAAGTTTAAGTTTATACTGAACATGTTTGCAAAATTGATACTGAAGCAAGCTCTGCAGCTGTTTCTGTTTTTTGTAGTCTTTGGTGGTTGTGTCAGAGGTCGTTAGGCAGAGGTATCAGGTGTTGCTATGGAGGAAAGTGATATATGATCATGGCGGTTCCACTTGGCAGCCATCAGTACAGGGACTAGAGGGGTAGAAGTGTTTACATGTTGTGCTACACTCTACTCTGTGTCTGTCAAATCTCTGTCACACCCATTCATGTTGCTATAGGACTTGATCATATAACCATGTGATATAGTATTATACCATGTCAGAGTGAGGCCAATTTGTTGACATTATACCTGTATGTGTATTTTTTCACCTGTCTGACACAGCCAATACTGATTGACCTTTTAAGATAAACGATTCCAAAACAGGGCAAAAGAAATATGCAGGAGTCTTAGTTTTACTTACACAGCATCTTCTGACAAATTTTGAACCCAAGAAAAGCAGCAGACTGATAGACGGCTGAAAATTGAACAAGTTTTATTTAGTAATGTAAGAACTCTATTAGACTATTGCTAATAGGTAATTGGATTATGATACTACAATGTACATATGGACACACCAGTACATGAGAGTCAGAGGACCGAAACATGAAGGACAGTGTCAAGTTCAACAGTCAAACATTTTTACGTGTATTAAGTTAAATAATAGAACCAAGTGTGAAATACCGCAGAAATATGTACAGAGACACGTAATCACAATGATACTGGTGCCTACATGGACATGTAATTCATAAATTTAAAAAAAATTAACCATAAATTAGTAGTGTAAAAAATGGATTAAAACAGAGATTTCACACTTCTCCTTAGGTATGCTATATGAATGTTATAATATCATTATTACAGCTTGGTGCTTTCAGTAATTAGTTTATGGCTCAGTGATTTGTATCAGTGAATTGGAAATAACCATAATTAGAATCTATGGTATCAAACCGTATCATATTCATAATTTGCTATTATACTATATAGTACCTGGTACTGTAATGAAATTGCTGCTGTCAGACTAGGCATTATCATCTCACAATTACCATATTATATGATTATTAAGATACTTAATGTGTTAGATGATAGATATAGTAAGCAATTCATGTTGACAACAATTACCTACTTAATATATACTGTGGTATAAAAATACATTTTCATCAAAATGATCAATTTTCATGTCATGAAATTTAACATTTTGGGATGGATGGGATGAAATTTTGTTCATACCAACAAGCAAAATTCTGTCCCAGGACGGAAGACAGGACCTGGAGATGTCCTTGAGTAGAAGAATATTTATTTAAAGACTACAGTCAATTTATGTTAACGTTGGTTCACCTTTATCCGAGGGTAACCTATATTCGTTGTTTGTAAGAGAAAACGCATATAGGGATGTGAAATCGACGGACGGTGGTTTCAAATCGGATTATTTTGAAAATATTGCAAATTTGAAACCACAGTCCGCAGACTTGATACTCCAAATGTGCTGTTTTTAAAGACAACAGATAAAGGTCACCCCACAAATAAGGGTGAACTAGTGTTATAGTGTATATGGAATTTGTAGCAAAGTTCATGTGTTTTGTTTTCTTTTCTAAATCACTTGACGCATCCAAGATTTTGAATGTGGTCCATTTAAAACTAACAGGTAGGAAACTGTGTATCGTTATCCCACTGCGTATGTTATACAGGACCACTGTCTGTTATATCAATTATTCATAATATGGATAAGTACATGAAATGTACACCGGAAACAACTCATAACTTGGCTCATGTGATAAAATGATCCAAGACTGCCCATACAACAGAGTCACCTAGCAGGTATGGTGCAAACTGCAGGCTCAAAGCTGACTATCAAGAATCTGATTTTCACTGATAGTTTTGGTGTCATTCTTTTGTCCAGGTACTTGCTCCACCAAATGCAGGAGCATTCAAGGAAAGACCAGCGAAACCCACTGCCTTCAGGAAGTTTTACGAGAGAGGAGACTTTCCAATTGCTCTTGAGCACGACACAAAAGGCAACAAGATTGCATGGAAGGTTAGATACAATGTGTTTTAATTGTAAATACATGTATCAACATCATTAAGGCTACCATATCTTTGTGTGAATGTCTGCAGTGTTGATGTGTGAATAAAATATTGAATTGTTGATTTTAAAATAAGCACTTTAAACCGGATATTCATGTCTTTATTGTGACAAATTATATCTCTTCAGGTTGAAATAGAGAAGCTTGACTACCATCACTACTTGCCCCTTTTCTTTGACGGTCTATGCGAGACGACACATCCGTATGAGTTCTTCGCGAGGCAAGGCGTCCACGACATGCTGGAACATGGCGGCTCCAAAATCCTCCCAGTCATCCCACAGCTAATCATCCCCATCAAAAGTAAGTCTGAAGTAAAAGTGTCTGTGTGTGTTGCCAAATGTTTGCAGCATTCATCAGTAT